>NC_133302.1:12714484-12918507 GCF_005239225.2 Populus alba
ATCCACCTCTTCCTTGGAGTTGTGTGCATACTCTGATGCTGATCATGGTAGTGATCTCACAGATCGCAAGTCTGTTACCGAGTTTTGTATCTTTCTAGGTGATTCTCTTATTTCTTGGAAGAGCAAGAAACAATATATTGTTTCTCAATCATCCATCGAAGCAGAATATCGTGCCATGACATCTACTACCAAAGAGATTGTTTGGTTACGTTGGTTACTTGATGATATGAGAGTTTCCTTTTCTCATCCTACTCATATGTATTGTGACAACCAGAGTTTTATTCAGATTGCTCACAACTCGGTTTTTCATAAGCAAACTAAACACATTGAGATCAATTGTCATCTTACTCGTCATCAACTCAAGCATGGCACCATTACTTTGCCTTTTGTTCCTTCTTCCTTACAGATTGCAGATTTCTTTACCAAGGCGCATTCCATCTCTCCTTTTTGTTTTCTGGTTGGCAAACTCTCGATGCATGTAGCTACCGCATGGTGAGTTTGAGGGGAGATGTTAAATAATATTTATGTAGTTTTATTTATTAAGGGTAGAATAGTACTTTCAGTTTAACCTATATATACTTTATTTGTATTTAGGTTAAGCCTAAGAACTCATAATATACAGATTATTCAGAATTCTAGCCTCCTCTTTGTGTTTGATCTTAATTATTTCAACAATCAGAACTTAAAACGAAAGCTAATGACAGTAAAGAAAGTAAGAAGACATTGAGGACTGAAAACTGACCCAAAAATACATGGACTTTCAATTGATGAACGTAACAAACCCCATTAGACCAAAAAAGGGACCCTAAACCAAATAACATCCAAATGATCTGAAATTTGATATTTAGAGCAAATTCATGCGAAAAAACCAGAATATAAAATTTGATTTAATTTTGAATTGATTTGATATATGGACATGAAACTGATGCAAATCAACCCATTTAAAACTTGAATTTGGAACCTAATCCAAACGATGTTCAAATGAGTTGAAAATTGATATATTGTGCGATTTCACCCTAAATAACTAGAATATCAATTTTGACACAATTACAATATGGTTTGATAAATGGACGCAAAACAGAAGTGAAATAAACCCTTTTGTCCCAAATAAAGTTTTTTTGATTTTTTTTTTTTACTATAAAAAAGAAGTTCTAGACAAAAAGACTAATATGACACCTTTTTAATTCCAAAAGACTTAATTCAATGCAACTACTCAAGAATAATGTAGGAAGAAGACAATTTGACCGAAACTGATTTGAAACAAGATTAGACCCGAAACAAAGACAACACAAAGAAAATTATTGCGAAAGATAAAAAAAAAATACAAGAAATAAAAGGATATAACCTGATTAAAGAGTTAGACTTTAATACCAAATGATGTGAATCTTGTGATCACATGGTCATGTAACCCACATGCAAAGACACCAATTCCCAAAAAGTAAAGTAAATCAAGTTTGAAAAGAGTGTGAGACAAATATAACTTGTACCTAGGCACCAATCCTATTGGAAACAGAAACCCCCACCCAACAAATGTTGATTCGTGAATGAGAAGTAGAAGGATGATGCCACAAAGTTAGTTGTTCTTCGATAAGTTGTTTTTCAATTCCTTAAAGAACTAAGAAAGGTAGAGTATCTCACCAACACACACACACAAAGTGCGGCAAATAAGAAGTTTTATTAATCTGAATTGTCTAACTTACATGTCTGATTATATCTTTATTTATGCTAAATCTAAACTTAAATATACCATAATGGACCCTCCTAGGGGTGGACTTATATGAGGCCCACTTACAATTGACCCAAATACGTAATAATAACCTAAAGACTAAGAAGAAAATAATAAAAATAAAAAATTATTATGCTAAATATGCTAGAATCAGATTTGTCACCCCTAAGTGATACGATCCAGGCAAGGTCAAATTCGGATTTTGACGTAAAATGCACAACTATGCAGTTTTACGGAAATAGTCATAATTCTCAAGGTGTCACTCTTATCAAACCTGATTTACTTGGCTTTCCGGGAATTGGTGTCTTTGCGTGTGGGTTGCGCGACCATGTGATCACGAGGTTTGCATTATTTGGTATCAGAGCTTGGCTTCATTAATCAGGTTATATCCTTCTGAAATTTTCGTTTCTTATTGTTTCCAAAAAAAAAAAATTCCTTAGTGTCCAATTTCTTTTTCTCTTGATTTGGTATCATATAAAAAAAAAAAAAAGTTATTTCGTTTGGTTTCTAACCAAAATATATCAGTGGCATAAAAAAAAAAGAGACAAAAAGAAAAGAAAAGAAAAGAAAAAAAGGCATTCTTTTTTTTCTACCCTAGAAAACTAAATAAAGGAAAATTTGACCAAATCAATTTGGAATGAGCTCAAATTTGATTTTTTTATTACTGGGACCCTAATCGCACCACATTTTGATTTTGGGGTCATTTGGATATCGTTTGCTATGGGTTTCAAATTCGGGTTTAATTAGGTCTGATTTATAACGTTTTTGCGTCAGTCTATCAAACCTTATCATAAATTGTTCAAATTTCATATTCTGTCTATTTGGGTTGGTAGAGCGCTATATTTGAAATTTTAGCTCAATTGGACATCATTGACTTTAGGTTCCAGATTCGGACTTAACTCGTCGTAAACGAGTTTGTTTTTGCGTTAACTTTTGAAATTCAGTTTCTCTCTATTATTTTCATTCTTTTCAGTTTATTTTCATCATATCCAACATATCTGGGTGTTGTTTCATCATTTTTCATATTTTTTTTTTTTTTTTATTCGAGTCTTCAGTTTCGTTCATATTTCAAATACACTCGCTTGCTACTTGCGAGACTATAATCGCAGTTTTGTTTTTTCTTATTTTTCTGGTTTTTGTTGCCTCTTAAGTCATATATACATATTTGGATTGTGCTGCTAAGATTGGTTCTATTTGGTGTTGGTTTCAGTTCTGCAAGAACCACAAGAAGGTGAGACGAGAGGTGTGAGCATGTGAGGATGTTAAGAGTGTTTAAGCGAAACACGAGCGATGTGAGGATTTTTTTCCACTAACCAATTTTTTACAGGTACTATGTCAGAAAAAAACAACACACCGCACCCTCCCGATGTAGAACTTAAATTCCAAATGCAAGCCATGATGAAGATGATGGAAAAAATGAATTTCATGATGGGGAACGTGTGTGACAGACTTAAGAAGGTGGCAAAACATGGTAATGTGGCTGGAACATGTACCCAAGATGTGAGAAAGGTTGGGGCTGAAATGTCAAAGTGGGATGATTATGAGGATTTTGAGGAGGACATTGATGATAATGGTGATGATGGTTTTAAGGATGAGACCATAGGCCATCGGGAAGGTTTTCGGTAGCCTAGAAACCAAAGGGATTTCATGTATTTTGATGGGTTGTTATGGCAAAAGAAAAGGAGGATTCAAAAGGAGAGGTGGAATCAAAGGGACAGAAATAAAGAGATTGGTGTTCTAAAAAAAGAATTCAAGAGTCTATCTCGTATTCTCAGGGAGATGAAGCAAGAACTTGATGTGTTAACGGTAGCAGTCAATGCGCAACAAGCTTCAAAAAGAGAGGAGAAAAAATGTTGCAATGATGAAATACAAAAGAGAACGGGTGCTACTTTCATCCAAAGTTGTTGGCGACAATTGTTGGCAAGAAAAGAATTCCAAAGGCTTCAAAATGAGGCTAAGTAATTGTCCATTCAACTTGTTGGTGATTCGAGGATGAATCATCTTGAATAGAGAGGGAATGATACGATCCAGGCAAGGTCAAATTCGGATTTTGACGTAAAATGCACAACTATCCAGTTTTACGGAAATAGTCATAATTCTCAATCCTACCGTTGGATCTGGTTGAAATTTTACGTGGAGGCTCCTGACATGTTTTCATACCTTGGGTTAAAATATCATGTCAATCGGAGTTCGGCAAGGCATCCAAACACGGGTCAACAGAGGTTGTACGAGTTTTGTTATTTACTTCCTTTTGACTTGTGGACTTCCTATTTGGCTAGGATTCTTTTCCTAAAAGGATGCAGCAGCTTATTTTGGGAATCTCCTAATTCTACAAAGATCTTTAATGGGCTGCAACATAGTTTCCAAGTGTGGCAAGGATTCATAAATGTTTCAGAATCCTTTTCTTACAAGGATTCCTTATTTATCCTAGCTACAAAAAGGAAAGAAGATTTCAGAACTAATTCTACCTTCAAATTTGATTCTCCTATCTTATATGGGACTTTTAAAGGGTAACAAATCTGATCCTATCATATTTAGGATTTTAAATTCGGATTTATTTATTTTATTGTTATTTTCTTTTTAGTTTAGGGTTTATTTATATTATTTGGGTTCAATTGTAAGTGGGCATCATATAAGTCCACATAAAGGGTCCATTAGGGTTTATTTTAGTTTGGAGTCATTATAAATAAGGGCATAACCAGACATGCAAAGCAGACAATTCATATTAATAGAACTTCTTGTTTGCCGCACTTTGTGTGTGTGTGTTGGTGAGATAATCTCCCTTCCATGGTTCTCTAAAGAACTGAAAACGACTTATTGAAGAGCAACTATTTTTATGGCGTCATCCTTATACTTCTCGTTCGCAAATCAATATTCGTTGGGTGGGGGTCTCCGTTTCCAATAGTGCTGGTGCCTAGGTACAAGTTATCTTTGTGTCACACTCTTATCAAACCTGATTTACTTGGCTTTCCGGGAATTGGTGTCTTTGCGTGTGGGTTGCGTGGCCACGTGATCACGAGGTTTGCATCACTAAGAAGTTCCAAATAGACTAGGAAATCTTATCTAAAGGTAAAATTAATTTTGAAGTCTTCTTTCCTTATTGTAGCTAAGATAAATAAGGAATCCTTGTAAGAAAAGGATTCTGAAACATTTATGAATCCTTACCACACTTGTAAACTATATTGCAAAACATTAAAGATCTTTGCAGAACTAGGAGATTCCCAAAACAAGCTGCCACATCTTTGTAGGATAAGAATCCTAGCCAAATAGAAAGTCCATAAGTCAAAAGGAAGTAAATAACAAAATTTATACAGCCTATGTTGACTAGTATTGCAATGTCGTCCCAAACTGCGATTGACCTGAAATTGTAACCCAAGGTAGGAAAACATGTTAAGAGACTCCACATACAATCTTAGCTTGATCCAACGGCCAGATTGAGAATTATGATTGTTACCGTGAAACTAGACAATTGTGTATTTTACGTCAAAATCCGAATCTGATTGTTTTTTTATTGCTTGGATTGTATTATGCATGCTATCTAGATTGATTAGTGACAATATGATTTTAAACCCAATTATTCAAGGTGCCTTTCAGTGCATGAATGTGAGTGATAAAGGGAACATCATTGATAATGAAAAGGCATTTCTTTTCACTATATGATTAGATAAGTTGAGAGCAGTTTACTGTGAAGAACACTGAGCATACAATAATGAGTCTTTGCTATAAATCTAAATGACTTAACAATTCCATGGTGGTTAATGATAACATATGCTTAAAGAGTATGGTTCAACTGATGGCAACTATACAGCTAATTGACAATCTAAGATGAGGTTGACACCATAAAACCTTTTGACAATTGTTGGCGGAATGAACACAACTAATCAAATGGTAGTTTTTGAAATAATCCAAGAAGTTTAATGAATTATTAAAAACTCGTGCATGATAAAGTAAGCAATACCACAATTAGAGACATGGTTAAGCTTGATAAACAATGAGAGTATGGTTTGTAGGTTTTTGTTAGGTCTTATTGAAGGTTTAGAAAAATAATTTGAATCCAAAGTGCATAAATATGTAGGCTGTTTTAATATGGTAGTTTTGAAATTTAGAACCTCTTACATGATTTTAATGTTATTTTTTTTTTCAAACATGTTTTATTATGGTATAATGACTTGTTAGAATGAAGAAATCATGTTTTAAAAGTAAAAAATGCCAACTTCTAGGGTTTAATAGTTTTGGGTATTGTTGGGTTTTTTCTCTAGGTTTTTAAGGCAATTTTCTTCGTGTTCTTGAAAAGAACAATGTCTTAGCCCAATGATTTGGACCAATTTTGGTCTAATTCTTTGCTCTAAACCATTCATGCAACTTGATTAGTAAATAATTTAGGGTTTATTTGCATCAATAACAAGTTTTTGAGAGTTTTAATCCTATAATTTTGGTTTTGAATCAAAACCTATTTTGACAAAATTGTGTTGATTATTTGATAATTAAAATGAATGGATATAAGATTATTGCTCATTTCATAATTTCTAACATGTTTGTGCCTTTGTTTTGACGATATTAGGTCTGATTGAAACCCACGTTACTGGGTTTAGGATGAATGTTCTTCATGTTTTTTATTTTTTGATGTTTGATCCATTTTGTTCAAGAGTTTTTGAGTTTTTGTGTTTTTTTTTTTGTTTAATCTATTTTTTGCTTTGATTTTGTTTTTGGTTTGTTTGTTGGTTAAACCAGGGTTTTTTATTTGTTTTATAATCAAACCAAAGATTTCAGGTTAACCTTGTCAAGTCAAAAATTAAGACCTTGTTGACCTTGCAATGTTTTTGCTTGAGTTTTTTGGTTTAAGAGTGTATTTACAAACACCTTCTTAAAACATATTTTGATAGTTTTATTACAAAGTAAAATGGATTTTCCAAACAAAGCCTAACAAACAATAAAAAAAAATAGAATTATTTTTTTGTATATGGCCAAAAATCCTTAGAATTATTTGAGTATTTTTAAAAAAATCTAAAATACTTTAGCATGTTTTAAAAGATGATATTGCAGAGATTTTACAACAAGTTTGTAAACTTTCAAAGCATTTTGGTCTATACTTAAAAAAAAATTAAAAATTTATTGTTGGCAAGAGAAATATTTTATTCACTTTTAATATAAAAATAACAAACCTAAAATGAATTAATATCCAAAATATTATTAGAGATAATAATTTAATATTACTCACTTCAATATATGGATAAAAATATATATGAGATTAATATCCAAGATATAATTAGAAATATTATAATTCATTCACTCATAATATAAGAAAAAAAAAACTACATGGAATTTTATCTGAGATATTATTTGAAATGACGTGATAGCAAAAAAAATCTAAGTTTATTCTGGAAAAAAAAAAAAAAAAAACTCAATAATAATTGGAAACATTTCACTCTTTCAGACTAAGTTCTTGACCTAGAAAACAGGATTTATTTATTGTAGGAGATCTATTATAGTAGATTGATAAAAATAGAAACATCATTAAACCATAACAAATAGAAAAAAAAAAAAATATATATATATATATATATATATAAATAACTTTTCTCAGATAAGATGTACTAAAGATATTAATAATTTTTTTATGCAATTAGTCTGTGGCCTAAAACATCTAAAAAATCTATTAGAATTCCTATCATAATACTTAGATATCAATTGTCTTATCCAACAAAGACCATTCCAAAGCACCACCCAAAATATATTGACAGGCCCCACAAGGTACAATGAGAGTGTTGATCACTCATATAATCTTCTCATCAACATGCTACCAGTTAATTATTTTAATATTTTAAAAAGCAGAAACTACATGATAAAAAATTTAATCCCAAAAAAAGGCAAGTAACAACCTTGCAAAAATCAAATAGAGTGCGAGGATTTAAGACCTCCATCCTTGAGAAAAGGTTGTCTACTCTACAACAACACAAGGCAAAAGAACATGTTTACGAAGAAGGAGAGAGAAATATTATAAGAATTAAAGTGCTAGAAAACAAAGAAAGCAAGAAAATAAACAGTATTGAAATTGGTAAAAAAAAAAAAATTGAAATTGTACATTAAGGCGTACAATGATGATATGACATTGATATAGAGTTTGAATACAAGTAGTTGAAAGATAACATTACTCAGGCTAACATACAACTAATTTTCCGACAAAATTTCTTTAGGAAAAATTTCCAGCCATTCCAATCACAAGGAATGTTCTATTCAGGAGGCTAAAACCCTTGAGCAAAACACGTTAAATGCACTGGAAATGCCGAGTTAACATAAACATTCACAAAATTGCCAGCTAAATGGTTAGAGCCCTAAACTCCTAACGATACTATACAAAAGCCAATCGACTTGCCTTTTAGAAGATAGGTAAAAATTCTCCGCATTTTCCACCATTGATCTTTAAATTATATCAGTCCAGCGCACGGGAACCTTTAAATTTGATCTTCAAAGTTCAGCGAGAACTCTTAGCCATCCATGTTCTCACCATTTCCCTGAGTCAAGAGGTAAAGTTCAGTGTACTAGAAATGCTATGCTTAAACAGAAAATGTAGCTTTGTCGGTGCTTAAAGACAGCCAAAACCAGAGCATGATAGATGAAGTGGTACCATTCCCATGTGTTAAAGCTCTCAAAATCTTTGTACTGAAAACTATAACAGCTGTCAGAGTTGTCGCAGTGTTCAGAGTGTTCATAGAACTGCCAAGGACTCAAACAAGAATAATCAGGAGATCACTCATAGACTGGTATATAAACAACTACGTGAATGAGAACAATTGAAAGGCAACTGAATTTTATCCAGTGTTGTCAAAGGCACTAAGGCGCTCGCTTAAGCTCTACAGCAAGGCCACAACGCCTTTATTAACCTCAAGCGATGAATTTCAATAAAATGCTGCCTAGGCAATCGCCTAGCGAGTGGACGCCACAGGCGTTGATGCTAGTTCTTGCTTAAAATATATATCTTTTCATGATGAATTTTTCTTTTTCTTTCTTTAGGGGGTATTTATTTTTGTAAAAAACAAAAATTAGGGTAAAATAATCATTAAAGTGAAAGAAAAACACACTAAGAAAGACACCTTAGAAGAGAAACATCAGCTACACTTTTATTTTTCAACAATGATGTTGAGCAGAGGAGAACAACAGATGTATAGAAGAAGTCATACTTTAAATTTTATTATTTATCATTTTTTGTTTTTTTCTCACTTATTTTCTTTCTTCTTCACTCTTTTTCTCTCTCTCTCTTTTCCCATGTTATTCATTCTCTCTCTCTTCACATGTCCATGTCCATTCTAATGGTGTTGAAATTTTTATTTTTTGTTTTTTTTTGTTCTTGTTGTGTTTTTTAAACTTCAGTTCATAGTATACCTGCATTCATAGTTCATACGAGAATTAAAAAATTTAGTTGGTACTTGGCATATATTCAGTAAATTAACATTATATTTCATAATATTTTTACATTTCACTTTCAATAAGAGAGATTGCATGAAAGTAGAACTATTTAAAAAACCTCAATGATATGAAGGCCAAGTGAAGAAGAGGAAAGCACCGTAGATGTTTTTGAAGATTAATAAATAATGATAATGATATTTAAATTTGCTTTTTAATCTATTTGACTACTTGTTATTTTAAATTATCTTGTTTTGTTTTGTGGATGAAAAATATAATTTTATGACTATGTTATAATATTATATTTTTTATTTTTTAATGATTTAATCTTAATTGGGAACATATATATCTTAGATTTATATATTACAATATAATATTATTTTACATACATTTTTTTTTTAATTGTGGCATATCTCCTTGGTTCGATAAGGCATGCACCTAGCACCTCAAGCATTTTACCAGCTTCATACCTTTTAGCGCCTTTCGGCTTTAACAACACTGATTTTATGGAAGATTTGTGAGCCTCAGAAGTAGACTCACCGGATCAAACTTCCCAACTATTGCTGAATCTGCCTCATCGTTTACCTACAAAAAATGATCCCATCAGCTGAAGCTTTAAAAAGTTTTAAGATTGATAAATACGATGGACCTCCATTGAAAATAGAAGTTCGGTAGTACTGTATCTGAGAATATATATATATATATATATATATATCAGCAGATGGGACGTGATAAACATAAGCTAATTTATTTACAATAGGTAAATAGATTTCCATTATCTGAAACCATGACCTACACCACTATGCAACTTAACGACATAGATAGAAAGCCAAATGAAAGGGACATAGGAGATGTGGAATAATCCAAAACTCAGTTATTTCAAGATTAAGCATTAATGAGCAGTACAAGTCACCTCCTGGAAATTGCGTCTACAAGCAATTTTGGCTGGCATAAGACAAGAAAAATGCATCCAAGTTCAGTCTATAAATTCACTGGGTATAAAAATTCAATAGTGAGCCCAAAAACAGGGAAACTCTGGGCCAAAGAAGAACGTAAACTGAAATTACAAACCCCCGCAGAATTATATATATATTTTTTTTTTATGGGAGTAGGATGGAGACACCATAACAATGCCTGTTAGCCACGAAAGATATACTTGTGTTCGGTTCCTATACCACAGCTTTATAGCTCAAAAACAATCGAATACATAACATTAATAATGCAGTTCTTGCTTCATTTCATCATTGTAAATAAAGATTCCCACTTAAACAAATAGAGCTCGACAGAAAAACGAAATCCAAAGTCTTGAATTAACAATGGGACCTGGCATATAAAGTAAAAATACCTCTGACATATGATCAATATCTTGAATCAAACATTTAACATGAGCCGAGTAAATCTCATCAGCTCTCGTGATGTATGGTTGCCTCTCCTGCACAGCCAAAACAAGTTCGCTTATCAGATAGGATATTAGTCCACTACAGAGTGCAGATGACAGAGAACTGTACTTATGATCATACCTCCTTTGACATGTTCCTCCAAGTCTCGAACCCTTTACGATCAATATCAATTATGTTCCAAATCTTGCCAGTCTTCATGAAATCTTCCCTAGAAAAATGTCCACAAAATAAAGCAAATGTTTTCAATTTAAAAGAATCAGTCCTATTAACAGTTTGAATTGCACAAATATGAACAGACAAAAGGGGCACAATCATTGGAAGTTGTTAATTTGTTTTTAAAATGAAAACTAATAAACCCCAAAATGATGTAGTACATGAAGAGACGGAAAGGCGATCTGGGTTGGTCACAGAAGCTTTGTTGGACAACGTTTTGTTTTCCATCCAAGCCTTTGAATCTCTTCACATTGTTTTTGGTTCCAGCTTCACATTCATGCAAATCAGCCAAAGCGATTGCCACCAAAACCCCACAATTGCTGCTGCAATGTGTATAAGAATGAAGAAAAAAAACTACTAGTAATTAATAAATAAAAAAAACAGAGAACAAATTAAGAACAGCATTTTATAAGTTTAGATACCAGTTCTCGAAGGCACTTCCATCAGGAGCACGACGGATTCCACGGACCCTTTTGCGGCTTCTCGGCGGGTTCCCCATTAAAGTACCTTTCCAAGCTCTGCAGAATTTTCTACTACTCTTTGTTTGGATTATGGTTCAGGGTAATTTTATAAGTACTTGTTTTTTAAAAACAAGATATTAAAAATATAATTTTTTATTTTTTATATTAATATATAAAAATAAAAATACTTAAAAATATTATTTTAATTTTAAAAAAAATATATTCCAAATTAAAAAAATAATACTCGCAAACACTCCATTAGTTTATTATAATTTTATTTATTTATTTTTTCTCAAACGATAACGCTAAAGGCGCCAATTAATATTGCGCGGGCCAAAAAGGATAAAAATAATAATCTTAGGTCGTAAAGTGAAAAACTTTTCCCGCGGCTGCGAAAAAAAAGAAAAGGACGAGAAGGTGCATCGACTTCCAACTAGAAGTTGACACGTAAGAAGCATCGAGGTACGTGTCGTGATTGCTGCGGTAACATAAGAGCACCTGCGAACACGTTCAAGGTATTTTTGTTAATACCCTTCAAAACGATAACATCTTTTGCCCCTGAATGCTGCTGCCCCCGCGCATTCAATTTTTTTTTTTTTAAAAGATTAATATAAATATTTAGGCTAGCTTGATATATTATAATTAATTTTATGAATTTTAAAGTTAATAACAATATATAAATCTTTAATAATCTTAAAATTTATAAAATTTAAATTAATAATTTTTTAAAAAACAAAATCATAACCTAATCAATTAAACAAATCCACACATTCAAAATTAAAGCAATTGTCCGTTGTCATGGTAGAGAATAAAGCCTTTAAGTTACTGCCACTGGGTGTGGACGGAAAATACACGTCTTTTAGCCATCCTAGTAATACTTTATATTCAACCTTATTTTTGCATCTTCATCTACAATGGAAGTGCTTAATTATATTTTAGTCAAAATAAATACATAGTAAATAAATAAAACATACAAAGCAAGCGTTAAAGAGTATTTTTCTCTAACACAGCCCACGGAGAAATGCACGTGCCACAGCTCCGTCACAACCATCTCCTCATTTTATGCACTCCTGTCCGGGATACTTCAGCGAAGTAGCAGTTCATATTTGCCAGAATCTGAATTAGGAAAGTATATATGTGACATAAGAAAAGGCGTAAATAATGTTCAATTAGTAGTAAATGTTTTGTCACTCCTGCTCCAAAGTCACCTGACTTGTCCAAGGGGACTTTCTTGAGCATGATTAAAAACACTATTTTTAAATAAGTATTTTAAACTAATAGCTTAATTTATTATATGAGATTTTAAAATATAATTTATATTATTTTTTAATAGTAAAAATCTTTAAATTTTAAAACTTGCACATGCCCACATTATCTTATACTTAATTTTTATTAAATAAATAGATATTGACCCCTTTGTTATTAAAACTATAATATAATTAATTTAATAACTTAAATTATTAAATAAAATCTCATAATATAATTTATATTATTATCTTCCATCACCACTATTTAAATCTATCCTTCCACCGCAACATAAGACGCATGTAAGAGAATAGCTCATCAGACTCCCAATGCCTTCCATAGGAAAAATTAATATGAAAAACCCAGCTCAGAGTAGGAGCCAAGTCCAGGGACAATAGAGCAGCAAGTACACCATACAAAATACATCATCTATCTCTAAGAGAAAAAAAGGATACAAACCTACAAGGGCAGCACAAGCAAGCTAAAATCATAACTCCAAACCAAAACAAAGTAATTAAAAACATTTCACTACACAACCAGAAACTAATTTACTGCATCTTAATGCATCTTCATATTGTTCAAATCTTGCATCTTTTTCTTGCCTGGTTTTGACATGGGCAGCGATATATGAATGAACCCAAACTTTCTCCTTTGTGTATAGAACTGCTGCTTCTGCTCACCTCCATGTTTTTCAACTCTTGGATGAAACGTTAGATCCTCCCTCAGTTCATGAAGCATTTGACTCAAAGCCACCTTCTGCCTCTCTGTGCCGCCTTCTGCCGGCCTCGCTGCAACATATTCTTCCGCTCTAATCTGCTTCCGGCTCAGAACATCCCTCATCGAAACTGTGGTTCTCAGAACGGGCTTCGGGCCATCACCGATTAGATTGGGGTTGTTCGCTTCATTTAATGGAGAATCCTGCCGTTGATCGGGTGGATGCAAATGGAAATTACCGAGCCTGGTGTGATAAAATGCGTCCTGTCCCACTTGATCATCCTCTGGCATCCATTTGCGGATAGCCTCTTCAACAGCAACTTGCTTTCTATTGGCCATTTCGACTTTGTTCAGAGCCTCTTCTAAGGCTTGTTTGCTCAGTTTAACCTCTTCCGTTGCTTCCCTTAGCTTATTTAGAATAGACATTTTAGTAAAGTGAACTTCTTGCTTTGGAAGCTTCAAAGTTTCCACTCTCTTCTGGGAAAGCTCCTCGGCCTTCTGACCTTTAGGATTTAGAGGAGATCTTGCTTCAAAGGAGGGAACTTTCTCTGGTTCTGGCAAGGCATATCCCGGTGAGCTCTCATCAGTTGACAGAGCCTTGATTTCTGCCAGGGCAACAGCTTCCGCTGCTCTTGCTGCTTCTTCCATCTTCTTGGCTGCCAGCAACCTCAATTCAGCAGTTCTGATGTTAGTCTTGATGTTTTCAGCTAACATTCCTTTTAAAACTTCCGTTTTTTGGACTTCATCCATTTTCATTAAATGCCCCGGCTTGTAATCAGTTTCAACATCATCTGCAATATGCGGCTTCGTTCTTGCTTGCTTGAGCTCTTCCTCCAGAGATAACCCCCCTGCAAATTTTGATGTTAGCCTCTCACGGGTCTTTTTGAGTAAGGATTTCTCTTTCTTCATTTTCTTATTCAAAGACTCAACAGAAGTTTGAATCACCCCAAGGTCGTTAATGGTTTTACCAAGGTTCAATTTCGCTTGCTTCAACTCCATTAAGATCAGATCAGGCGACGCCGTAGGGCAAGGGCTTAAGCTTATTAACCTCTGTTCGCTGTTGTTGACGTGAAAGCTATAGTTTCCCTTGTTCATTTCTTTGATAGCAGGACTTGACATCGGTTCATCAGGAACTGCCATGCATCTAAGCGCTTCCTTTTGCAGCTGCTGCTTCAACTCTTCAACAACCCTTTTTGTCGTTCCAAGTTCTTCAAGGACATCGAGTGTTTCCAGTTCTTTCACAATCAGATGCTTCTCCAATTCTGCTGCTTGCTCCTCCACCTTTTTTATGTCGATATCCTCAACGCCCTGTAGCTCATGGTTATTATCTTAAAGGGAAGGTGCAGAAATACACCATGTGCAAATGGCAATGCATGCTTTGGATTTAGAAAAAATCAAAAAAATTAATTTAATTTTAAAATTTTGAACTAATTAAAGTATGTTTTGGATTTAGAAATAGAATTAAGTATGTTTTGGATTTAGAAATAGAATTATTGAGGTTTTAAGGATATTTTTTATGTGAAAAAAAATTAAAAATTTAGTTTTTAAAACCTATAGACTCTAATTTTCCGATCATCTAAGGTGTTTGAAATATATTCTAGTTGACCACAAATGACTAATCATCCGCTCATTGTTATGGCACTTGAACTTTTTTTATTTTTATTTTTTAAATTATTGAATAAAATTCTTTTAAAATAAAATTATTATAATGATAATTAAAAGATTATTCCTTTATTCCATGTTTGTATATATAAGATTATAACTTTTATGGTAATATTAAAAATTAATTAATGAATAATTATATATGAAACTAATATGAAGAAAAATATTAATTTAATATTTTTTAATAAAAAAATAATTTAAAAAACAAAAAACTCACATGATATCAAGAATTTTTTTAGAAGAATTTTTTGTTAGGGATTGTGACCTAAAATACATCGCCTCTTGTTTGGTTTGACGTGTCGTGCTAAATTTTTTTTTTCAGGTTAATGAAATAAAATGTGATCATTGTCACCTATATAATGTTTTTTTCTCCAATATCTTGATTTTGTACGTGATTCAACCAATAGCCATTCTTCATCTACCAACAAATTTTAGTTCCATAATACAAATTTATTGATATAAAAACAAATTAACGAAGAAATAACACATTTTTTCCCCTGTATTTTTGAGTTTAGCAATGGACAAATGGCTCATCGATCTTGCTCACACGCAACAAGAATCAAAACCTTAACATGACTCATTCTCAAACTGCCAATTGAAAACAATGCTGAAAAAATAATTTAAATTATGATCAATACGAGAAAATAAAGAAATGAATTACTTACATAACTTTCTCCAATCCTATAGTAATAAGGCACCCATGGCCCGCTTCCACCGAACCGTGTCACCGCCTCCTTGACCGATCCAAACGGAGGAGACGTGTCGATCTCTGCTCTCAAGCCAACCTTCCTTGTCCCCTGGTTACCTTCATTTCCATTCTGTTCGTTGCAAAACCTGAAATTCTCAGAACCCTTTTCGGACCTTATTTCCCGGATCCCAGGCGTGCCGGGAACCGCTTCAGCAGCAGAGTATGGAGGCTCAGGCTCAGTCATCTCCGCAATGGCAGGCTCAAGTTCAGCTGACGGTGTGTAGTGTTAAATGTAAAAGTGAAAGGAAGGGCTTTAATAGGGTCTAAAGAGAGAGCCATGATGGGCATGCAATCTTTAGAGTTTGTGTGTGATGATGGTGTTTGTGGTCCGACTCAACAACCCGGGTCGAAAAGCAGCGAGACAACCCGGGTCCACTGTCCACTCAGCTGAGTCTGGGCTTTCATCGTGTGGAGTTGTGTTCATGACATGGTGGAGTTCATTGATAAGAGAAATAGAAGAACAGGCAAACAACCAATAGAGAAACCACACGTGTATGGGTGTAAGTGAGATTGAGAGCCTGTTAGCATTTAACTAGCGCAGCGTGAAATGCGGATTTTACTTTGTAATAAAGTGATTCGGAAGGTGAAGCCATGATTGAAACTTTTCTTTTCTTTTTCTTTTTCTTTTTCTGTGCTTGCAGATGAATAAGTTGGGCATTCTCCTTTTCTCGCTGCTGGGTATTTATTTCTAAGGATTTTGTACTGCCTACAGGAAATGTTTACGGTGATTTTCAAACCTCGCAAGATTCAAGAGTGAACGCAGAAAGATTAACTTCATCGTATTTGGCACGTTCAAGAAAGATTTTAATTAAAGATATATAACTAATTTTAATTTCAATGTTTGTGGTGTTTTTATTTATTTGTTCTTGGGAGGATTTAACTCATTGTGAATTAATTTTCTTTTCATTAATATTTATAAATAGATTCTTTTTTTGAAAAACAAAATTGTATAATAAGATCAAAACTCATAATTCAGATAATTAATATTTAAAAAGGTATTGTTTATGCTAAAGCACCAAGGAAAAAAACAATAAAGGAGCCAATTAACCAAGTCAAACCCACCTTAAAAAAAAAAAAAAAAAAAAAAAAAAAAAAAAACAAGAATAGGGGATATGTTATCTCAATAAAATAGATTTTATGGCTTTGATTAGGGGTGATTATTTTCTATTTGGTTTGGTTTTTATCAAAAAAAATAACCAAATCAAATTTTTAAAAAAAAAAATTGAAACCAGTTCAAACCAACTAGTTTTGGTTCGATTCGATTTTTTTAAAGCAAAAACCGGTTTTGCTCAGTTTTTTTCTGGTTTGGCTCGGTTTTTATAGTTTGGCTAGGTGTTTTTCAGTTTGGCTTAATTTTTCGATTTAACTCGGTTTTGGCTCAGTTTAGCTTAGTTTTTTTTAGTCTGGGTTTGGTTTTTTCGGTTTCAAGTTTATAAAATCAAAACCGAACCAAATTGAATTGGTTTTTTAAAATTCTAATCGGTTTAATTGCTTTTTTTTTTATGGTTCAGTTTTTTTAATTTTTTTTTAAAAAAAAATTTTTTCAGTTTAATTAATTTTTTTAATTTTTTCTCACCCCTGGCTTCAATGGTTGATTTAATCGGTAAAGGAAAGATTTACTCAACGTAAAAACTTAGGTTCGAGTTCTCCAATATCTTCTTGATATCATGATATCACTATGTTCATTAATAGAGACATCCTAAATTTCAACCTCGACATAAACGTGGGGAGACCACTTTTAGATGTGTGAATATATAAAACGTAATATTTTCTTCATTGTATATGATAAAGCCTATCTATAAACCCCTCTTTATAGATTAAAAAAAAAAAGATGAAAAAATAAAATAAAAGAACATGCATGACAACTATAATTATACAATGAAAAACAACTCCATAAACTAAGCACCATAATCCCAGCACACAAGCCTCAACATCATGAAAAAGATTAATTAATACATTTATCCTTATACATTGATAGTATTCTTTCATATATTATTTTAAGAATTTTTCAATCTCATATGCCCTTGTATATTCATATTTACTCTTATATGCCTTTTTTTAATTTTTGAATAAAAATTCCCCTTAAACTATTAAAAGAAACTCCACTTTTCAAAACATGAAAAATTAAAACATTAATTTAAAAAAAAAATCAACAAAATCTAAAAAAAACCCAAAAATATGAAGAAAAAAAATGAAACTAGAAAAGTAAAAACAATTAAAATAACATATAAAAATATAAAAAAGATTTAAAATATGATAAATAATTTGAAAACCAATTTATTACAAAATTTATTTCATTAATATTACATATGAAAATATTTGAAGCCAAATGATGCAATACATATAGCATAAAATAAATTGAATGACAAAGCCAACCACTAAATGAAAAAATATATAGTAAGAATAAACTAAATTGAAATTGTATTTCTTACATTAAATTTGAAAACTTATAAGATTGAGTACAAAAAGTTTGATACTTAATGATGTCCTAAAAATCTAAGTAGTTTAGAAACAAAATTCTCAAACTAGATAATTGGTTAATTAACTTGTTTTAGAAATTCTTCTTAGCTAAGGCGGTTGGTAATTTATACTTGGTGTTTGGTAGGCTAACGAGGCTTATGGTAATACCTGGAAAGGCTCTTTTTGGTAGAGGCGAGAACTTTTTGATGCTTAAATAAGTATCATTTTAAAAAGAAAAAATACAATAATATTCCAGAAAAAAATGCTTTGAAAATATATATGCAATAGAGAATGAAGATTGTGCATCTTTGTTTTGAAGGTCTCATGATGTATTTATAGCTCATAAGTTTTGTCTTTTTTTATGGAGAAAAGAGGAAGTGTAACTTTATCTTTGTAAATTTTAAGTTGTATTGTGAGCCGTATTTCACTTATTTTTTTCTAGCTAAAAGATAGAGAAATGATTGGCCATGAAAGACTTTAATACATCTAATGGTCTTGGTGGAGTATAGACTTGTTTAATTAAGTTTATTTGTTGAGAAATAATTCATCTATGATTTTATATAAAAATCTATAAAATTGATAGTGTTAAACCCAACAATCTCTTGAGTCTGACTAGCACTGGATCCAACGTGCCTGGGCTAGGCACACTACCAAGCTCAATCGTGGTTGGGTCAAGCTAATGTCAGACCCATCTCCCGGGGCATGGTGCACTATTAACCCCAATCACGGCTGGGTTTGGATAGCTCTAGACCTAGGGTCATCCGCAAGTTCTCGGTCGTAATGTTAGAGAGTTTGTACACTCAATTTCTATTAGGTCCATCGAGCAATTTTACCTCCAAGGCTCCAACCATAAATTCGGATCGATATCTGGATTGGTCGAAAGATCATCCATGTATCTCTCCTTTAACCAGCTATTATATGCCTCTTGGAAAGAAAAATAAATTTATCAAATTTAAGGAAATAATAACTTCAAAAAAAAAAAATGATTGAAAACCAACATACCACAAAGTGCTAAGCTCGGTTATCAACGAACTGCCGCATCATTTTTTGGCCGTTATCACTCTATATATGCATTTCAACAAAAAGCTTCATTGGGCTTGACTCGTGTCCAAGAACCGTAGCCTATAATAAAAAAATATTGTCAATTAAATATATTTATAAAAAATGACTAATAAAAAAAATAGATGTAATAAGAAAAAATATCTTACCATCTGCTTCGCATGCGAAACGAACATAACATAGCTACCGGTTTACATGGTAACAGAACCATGAACACACCGGTTCTGGTTCTCCTTATTGGATTGTGATCATCGAGTGTAATGCACGAACATCATGTGCTAAATGTATTTTGCACATACAATCTCTAAGACATACGACGGTCTGAAATCATTTCCAAACCGCCACGTCATTCCAACTTGGAAGCTCCATTTCTTTCACATATTTTTTTTTCCTTTTTTTTACATCTTGTATGAAAAATCTCGCAATTTATATGGTATAAATTAATTATCTGTTAATAAATGAAAAATAAAATTTTAATATTTAAAATAAAAAAGTTGACCGTGAATGGTCTTTAACAGTAATGAGCTTATTGTTTTCCGTGGAAGGCTAAAGAAGAGAGTGGATATGTTTTTTTGGCTCCTCTTCTTCTTCTTCTTCTTTTATATAATGACCTTAGGAATAATGGATCTAGGTTTTTATTTTTATGTATTATTCTATTAGTTTTTATTTTTTATTTTTTGTAATAGCCTCCCCTAAAATATCTCCTTTTTTTTTTTGTACAACCGTTTATTTAAAAGCAAAGCAAAACAAACTTGTCTCCGCTTTATTTCTTGGTCTGGAAGCAACTAAAAAAAACATTGGCCCTCATCTTTTTCCTTTACATATTTGGTTTTCTTGTTCAAATATTTTTTATATCTTGATTTTTTTTATTTTGATTTTATTTGAAGAAAACAATGTTAATATTGACTAGAAAAAAAAAATCAATAATTTAAAATGAATAGGTTAAAAATTTAATGCGTCTAAGGTAGATTTATTTTGTTGCCTGCTTTTCATAGCTTTGCAAAAGAATTCCCATACTCATATAGTTATTTTTCATGTTTTTTTTTTTAAAAAAAAAAAAATTGGTGCCGGGGGACAATGTACTAGCTAGCACATGTACTAGTTAGCATGATAAAACTTCAACAATTTCATGTGCGTCGCCCGTTACATCAACTAATTAATCAATGTATCAATGTTTGTTTATCAAGAGAGGTGAGACTCTGCTTTTAAAGGTTCCTTTTATCAAAGGACATGAGTGTGTGCGAATATTGAATCTAATCTTTTACCATCTTGTTTTCGTAATTAATTAATCTTGAAAAAGGTAAAATAATAATAAAAAAATTAAAAAGAGGATAAAAATAAAAGAAAGAAACGTAGAAAACTTGAGTTTAGGGATTGACGATGAAAAGGGGATGCACATTTTGTGACATGAAAACTCTTATTATAAATTTTGGAAATCATACGCGTGGGCCAAAGTAAAAAAGAATAATCATTTACGTTTTGCACCTAATTTTTACTCCAATCATTTTCCATGATGAATTTCCTTTTTCTAAGTGCACTATTCCAACCAACCAACAATTAATTTTAAGATTGATTAGTGTATTAAACTTAGTTTTAAATAATAAGATTTTTTTTTAATATCTATATATCATCACATTGTTCCATAAATAATTTCATACCATATTTGATCCTCATTTTACGTTGGAGAGCACATATCATCACTTATTATAAGTAAATGAGACGAACACTCGAGACACAATGTTTTTCTCATTTTGCTCGCATTTAGTCATTTATATGATCTTTTCATAGGGACATATATCTTTTTCAAATTTATTACAGGTACATAGGTCTCTTTGTCTTTTCTTAGAATAATAAAATTACTAAAGAAACCCTATAGTAAAAAATAAACTTTATTTAAAGGGATTTTATAGAAATTTTAATTTTTACTGCACAATAAAATGATGAAACCACCATAGGGTCAAGAAAACTCAAATTGTCTTGAAGAGGCATTCTTATCTTTTTGATTTTCAATTTTTTTTCTTGGTTTTTTTATAAAAGTTTTGTTCATTTTCAATTTATTCATTCAATTGTAATTTCTTATATATAATATCCTTCAATTTAGTCTTTATTTTTTTATTTTTCTAATTTTTTTTTGTTTTTTTTATTAAAGTTTTATGAGCTTTCAATTTCATAATTCAATCAAAGTTTATGGTGTATTATTTTTTATAATTTGGTCTTCATTATTTTATTTTATTTTATTTTGTTAAATTTATTTTTCTTTTTAATTTAACCCTTCAATATAAAAAACTTGGTTGCCCTCTAATTTATTTTTTGTTTTGATTTTCACTCCTTATTCTTTTATTTGTGTTTTTTTTTGTTTTAGATATTTTTATGTGATTGATTTTTTTTTCTTGGTTTAATCCCTTAACGTTTGATTTATTAAGAATTAGACTTTGTGGTTTTTCCATTCATGATCTTTTGATCTAGTGATCTGAGTCACAAATTTGAAAAGTTAATATTGTTGACATCCTTTTTTTTACTCATTTTCTTTTTTAATTTCATCGTTCGCATTAGGTTTTATTTTTTTAATATTAGGGCTATAACTCCAGCCCTATATAGCTTATGTTTCAATTAATTTTCTTTTATTTTGCTTGTTTAACCTTTTCTAATATAATTTTTCTCTTAATTATTTGTAAGTATTTGATTTTTGAAAATATTATTCTAATTCATTTATGAATATATTTTTTTTAATGTTTTATTTAGATTAAACTTACTTTTAATTAATAAAAACATTTATGTTTAGATGATATTTCTAATGTGTGCAGTCTTGCATAATATTTTTCTTCTCTTTTGTTTTATTCAATTAATTTCATGTATGTGTCTGTTTCTTTTATCGTTTGGTGGAAAAAAAATAATTTTCATAAAACAAATTCGATAAACACAACTGATAAAATTTTCATGTTACGAGATCAAATATCTTAATTTATATTTGTCTCTTGATTTTTCCAGTTTTATTTTTAGTTATTGTTAATGGTTTTCTTTTAATTTATTTACATGGATGATTATTTATTTATTTATTAAAATGCTTACATGAGTTTTTTGATTTACACTTATAATCTTTTATGTAAAAAAAAGGCATCGATAAAGCCTATATATCCAATTTTTTTGAAAAGAAAATACACAAGTTGTGACGTAGCGCAGGTTAAGTAATTAGTTATTATTAAAGGCGTGGCAAAATTATTGCCACATCCATGAACACTATTTTATTGGAATATTTTTTGTTTTATGTTTTGTTTTTGTGTCTAGTTTTTTTATTTCAATTTAATCATTCAACAACTCTTTTTTTTTTAGTTTTTTTTTTTCAATTTCATAATTTTTTATTAGCTTTTAATGTATTTATCTTGATCTTATGACCCAAATCACATGTCTAATAGGTTAATTCGAGTTGATCCAGGTCATTTTTTTTACCGCTTTTTATATTTTTTATATTTAATCCTTTAACATTGGATTGGTTAGAAATTAGACTTTGTAATTATTTTCGATTTGCTTTCTATGAAATTATCTTGATCTCTTGGTCTGGATTACGGGTTTGACAGGTTGACCATGGTTGACTTTGTTTATTTTTTGGTTTTTTTTAACATATATTTTTTTTTAATTAGGCTTTGTAATTTGATTTTATTTGCAAATAGTTTTTTTTTTTAATAGGGTTAACCTAGGTCATGGGTTTAACAAGTTAACCCTCGATGACCTGTGTTGTTTTTTGTTCTTTTTTGATTGATTTTTTTCAATTATGTCCTTGAACATTGAAAAAATTAGGCTTTGTAGTTTTTTTCGATTTGCTTTTTATGAGATTGTCTCGATCTCATGACTTGATTGTTTAATTAACATATCAACTTAGTTTGACTTTTTTATCCTATATATATATATATAATTTTATCCTTTTAAATTGGGCTAATTAAGAATTAGTCTTCATATTTTATCTTTATTTGATTTTCTATAAGGTTTATTATGGTTTTATGACCCGGCTCAAACCAATATGTCGTGATCTTAATATTTAATAAAACAATATCATCCAATATGTCGCCATAGCAATAT
Source organism: Populus alba (assembly GCF_005239225.2). Classification (NCBI taxonomy): domain Eukaryota; kingdom Viridiplantae; phylum Streptophyta; class Magnoliopsida; order Malpighiales; family Salicaceae; genus Populus; species Populus alba. The sequence goes on from NC_133302.1 coordinate 12,737,648, forward strand.
TTAAAAAATAAGTTGTTCAATATACATAATGTTTTGAGTTTAAGATTTATTTTTTTAATTAGAAAACAAATTAACAATGCTTGGGTTTTTTTATGTGAAAAAAATTAATCCAATCCACAACACAATACAAGCAAATGTAGTGTTATGCTATAAATTGTTTGATGATAAATTATCATTTTGTGATGCGAATAAATTTATTGATATGAAATTTGAACTATTACAATTATATTACAATCATAATTATAATTATAATTATAAAGAAAACTAAGAGAGATCGTGGTTTTGCTACAAACATATTTAATGTCCACTCTTAACTTTCATTATGGATTATAACAGTGTCTTTTTTATTATTTTTTTTCATTCTAGCCATCAAACTTTATTTTTTATTACATCTTTTTATAAGTTGATTTATAACCGTGTTTTAGCTTTATCTTTTAAAGAAAAAGAAAAAAAAAGCTTTAATTTGAAGGTGTTCATGCTACAATTTGAGTCATTGTGTTACAAACTTTTTCAAATTCTCTCAAATGCAAGTATGGATCTTCTAGGTCTAAGCCATGAAAAGAAGGTAAAAGTTGAATAATGCATGGCTTAAAATTGAAGTTAGATGCATTAGGAGGGAAAACTATATATGATGGTGCACTTGTTCTTATTGGATTCATGTAGTCTTTAAGTATTCTAACTCGATTATTCTCATTATGAAGCAACTGATTATCCTCTTCGATTATGTTTTCTAAAGAGGATGAAGATTTCTTACAAAGTTTATCACTTAATGTGTGTGACCAAACTCTCATAGAAGTGCAGAAGGAAAAAAAAAAAAAAGGAAAAAGAAGAAACAAAGAAAAATAAAATTAGAAAAAACAATAAAAGTGAAAAGAAAAATAAAATAAAATATATAATTTATAAAGTAACCTACTTGCACGACAATGATGCCGAAAACTTGACATGATTAAAAGATTGATGTCTTATCCCAAGTGTAGGAATGTCAAAGTAATAAATAACTCGGCAAGACCGGGGTCAAACCACATGGAAGGTCAACTATATAAAATTACAAATAATAAATGAAAAGGAGTTGAAAAAAACTTTTAAGATGAGATATTGATGTAAGGATTAAACAAAGATAAAATAATTGTCAAGGTTAAAGGATCCACCAATAGTATTTCAAATAAGTATAATATAAACTCTTTTTATTACTCAATTGGAAACCACATACAAAGAAGGTTCCAATTAGATTATAAATTATTAACATGATTATATTAATTATTTTATTTGAGTAATGCCAATACTTGTAAATGTGGTCAGGTATTCATGGTCATAACTTATGTTAACAACAAATCAAGTCCTTTTTATAGCACAAGTGTCGGTTATATCATACAGTAGGCTATGAAAGTGCCAAGTATTTATTGTATTAAGGGTTGTACAACACAAATCTAGATTAACCATTTAACAAGCAAGACATTAAGAATGAGTAAGATAACAAATACAAAATATGTTAGTATCAAACATTAAAGTCTATATTGAGTTTATATTATACTTATTCTTACATCATTAGTGTATCATTTTCACATTGATAAAATTAACTTAGCTAAACATCATGAAGAATCAAAACATAAATAAACAATATAAGAACATAAACATGATATAAGTTAACTAAGTATAGTAAAGAAAATGAAAAGCATAAACAAGAGATTAATATAACATAAAATAAAACTTGAACATTACAAAATATAAAGAGAGAAAGTGATCTTGATCTAAACACCAAGATGTCTAAATGTATGACAAATACCTTTTTTTATAGGCTAAAATTCAGAACTATTGATTTGATGATTAATTATTAAGTGAATAGCCACATTTTGACTTGGTGACAACCATTATCTTTTTGTTTGAATAAAACATTATTGCTAACATCAACATTTGAACATATAGTCTTTATGAAAGTTCTGGGAATTTGTCTCATGTTTCCAATAAAATAAAAATGAGCTTATTTGGATTTTTAGAATTTGAGATATGGGTTAAATACTGAAAAAATGTCTAAGTTGTAGGACAGATTCTGACTTATCTTTTGTTTCTACAATTTAAACTTGAAAACAACCATTTTACTAGAGTGTCAATGCCTTACTATTTTTAACTTCAAGGTTAAATTTATAATTTTATTGTATATTAAAATGTGAAATACCCGAAAAGATCATTTATTAGAGTTACATTATTTTTTGCTTTTAAGGGTAGCTATGTTATTTTACTATTCATAAACATGATAAAAAACAATTAAACCCCTAAATAATTATCAAACAGTAAATTGATCAAGTGAAAAATACCATTTTATTCCTAAAAGGCAATTACCTTAGAGTTTTGTTAAGAATAAAATCATTATTTTACTATTTCAATTTACAATAAATAAAAATATACTTTCTGTGAAAACCCTAGCGCATGTTAGCTTTTCTTTTAATGTACGGGAGTTATTATATGAGATTTGAATACCCAATTATTAACCATGGAATTTTTTTTGTTTTTTGTTGGTTTTAAATGAGAAGTATTAAATAGTGTTTTGAAATCCAGCTGACCTCGGGGTTTGACTCAGGCTTGAAATCGAGCTGGATTAAAAAAAAAGAAGAAGGAAAAACCTGATGTGACACAGTTGACCTAGTTAAGACCCGATAACAAACCCGTTGACTTTTTTTTTTTTTCTTACCAAAACGACATTATCTTGTTTTTTTTTTTTAAATGTTAACCCGGCCAACCCGGTCAAAATCCAGAACATGGGCCTTGAACCGGGCTGGCCATCGAACCGGGTCTTAAAACTATAATATTAAATATATAGTTGAACAATAAAACAGGTCATATTAAAAGCATATTAAGCACAAAGAAATCGGATCAACAAAAACAAATCAGGCCGAGGAATACCGCAGGTCAGAAGCCCATAAAATAAATATATAAAAAGAAAATATCGGAGCGTTTGAGTAGGGTTGGGTTAGGGCTAGAGAGGGAAAGAGGGATAGATGGCGAAGTTCAATGTTGTGCAGAAGAGAAGAAGAGCACAAATAGCCGAGAGCAAAAGAGCAATACATGGAGACCCATTAACTAAAAAGCTTAAGATCAAAGCTCAGCCCCACTCTGTCTCTGGAAAGCGCAAGCGCAAGATCTTAAAAAATCGGCGGCGAGTATGTTTTCCTTTTCTTTCCGTTTTCTTCAATTACTCTCAACAACTCTCTCTGTATAGTTAGGATTTTTTGTTATTTTCTTGTGATTATTTGCAGGAGCAGAAGGAGGCTGTAGACAAGGGTTTGGTCACTATGCAAGACGTCGAAATGGCTTTTGCGCAAGGTTTTTCATCTTTTTTGAGTTTTGTGTGATATTGATTTTTTTTTTTTACGGTTAATTACTCCTTCAAGTTGAAGGAACTGGAATTAGCGGTGATGTTTTTTTGACATTTTGATTACACTTAGTATCGACCGAGAAAAGCGATCAGATGATATTTGATGATTATGCATTTTTCAAAGTAAAGCAAATTATACTCTTTTTCAAGAAGTTGATTGTATTTTCTGCCCGCATAATCAAAGCGTTGCGCATTTCTTTTCGGTATTTAATGATTTTACGTGCTTCCTTTCCGTTCTTGTCTGCAGATTTAAAGCCACCACTGGCTTAACAACCCATGGGGCTATGATATTACTACCGAGTTATTTATTTATTTACTGGGGGTGTTAGGTGAAAAACAAATTTAGAGGGTTCTAGTGGGTTTAGGTTCTAGTGGGAATTTTTACTATGCAATAGTTTTGTTGTCTTGATGTAAATTTTTGTAAAGTAGTGTCTGTGCTTCAGCAATCAGTGTATTTGTATTTTGTCGAAAGCCAGGAAAAATAGACTGGATTGAAGAGGATAAAATAACAATAAAATTATGCTAATCAGATGGAAGTTTTTGAAATTAAATCTTGTTAAGAGTTAGGCCATTTATTTTAATCCGTAATGATAAAACCATACGAATGAGGGCAATACAATCCCTTTTCAGGTTTTAGAAGCTATTTAAAAGTTTTCTGGTCATGGCTCGTAATTTCTTATTGGGGTATTGAAATGTACATGGAAGTAAAATACCATTAGAAACATAGGAAAATTTTGATATCAATGCTGGCTACCTGTAAAAGCAATTTAGATATTCCATTCTTAAAAATAAAATTACAAAGAAAACAAAGATATTCCTAAGAATTCCTATTCTTGTGGGGTAAATTTGGCTTAATAACAATACGCGAAAATCTTGGACTGGGGATTCTCAGCACCTGCACTGTTTTATGAAGTGAATGCTTCTCCACATTTACCATTCTGGATAAAGTCAAGTTTCCATTTGGACCTGCAGAGTAGTTGTTAAAAATCCCTCGACAAGTGTTGTAGTTATTGCCATGTGATCTGTAATTTTTTGGTAGCAATATTTGAACCATGGCATGTTAATTTAATGGAAACTATATTGAAGCTTTTGCAAGTGTTACTGACTTCAAGCTTGCGTTGGTTTCTACTTAGGATATTATAATAATGCTGATGCAAGTTAATTTCTTAGGTGAGGGCACGTCCAAAGATGTCAAGAGGACACCAGCAAAATTTAACAAGGGCCTGAAGCTTAAAAAGCAATTGAAGCGCAAAGGTAAGTCTGTTTGGCAATCGAAGTTGCATATTGCTAATGCCGAGTGATCTTGCACTTTGCGGTCATTTTTTGTTTTCATACTTTGATGTTGTGTAATTCTGTGACCACTGTTCTTTTGCTTCTCAATTCATAGGTAAGAACAAAACAAAGCCTAAGCCAGCTGCTGAAATTTCAGTAGATGCCATGGCAGAATGAGAAATATGAGGAAGCTGTGGTATGACAATAGATGGTCTGTTTTTTGGAGGACGTAAGTGTAGACCTATTTGCCTTATCATGTGTACTCAGGTGTAAAATTTCTAGTCCAGAACTTTTGTTGGCTCTTTCATTTTATGACTGAAAAGTCATGGATCCGTACGAGTTTAGCTAGTAGTAAGGGGAAGGCGAGCGGAGTTTGAAACTCTGAAATGAATGTGTTATGATGCTACAGATTGTTTATTAGGTATCTTCCATGCGCCAAGGATATTTTTATCTAGCTGTAACAATATTTTTCAACTAGCATTGAATTGAATTTTGTTGCTATGTGAAATTTGCTATGCTGCCGAGGACTCGAACCCAAAAAACAAGAATTACATTATTTTTTAATTATACCGTATGAAATGCCATAAAAAGTAGTTTGGGTTGTTTTTATTCGAATAGATTTTAGGTTCTTAAGAGTGATTTGAGGTTGTAAATGTGTTTATTGAGGTTTCCATATGTTTTTATGATGAAATTAGTGATTGTTTTTATAAATAAGTATGTAGTAATCTAATATATAAATTTTTTAAAAGTAATTTTCACATTAAGAGAATAAAATATATATTTTTAAAAATTTTATATGATTTTCTCACATTTATTTTTATATATTTTTTTTTCATAAAGGTGTGTAAAAATAATCAATTTTTAATTTTTGAATTAAATCTTGTTTTCACAGTCATGAAATAACAGAGAAAATTGATGTGGTGTAAAGCTATTTATAAATAAATTAGAGGGACATAGTGCTGTTGATAATAGTGATATGGTGTTGTCCATGTTAGGTGATATAATATCAAACTATATAAACTATTGACCTCTACTAAGATATCTTCTTTACATTTATCGGTTTACCACTTAAAACGTTTCCAAGATAACAAAATACATCTCAAATCAGGGCTCCTATTGGATTTCTCAAAAGATATAAACAAAATAAAAATGATAATTTATAAAAGTTTTTGCAAGTCTTGTGAATATAGTTAGATAATATAAAGTTGTTTAGAGTTTGTGTAATAATTACTAGAATATTAATCCTTTTTTATATTGCTTAATCAATTCTTCGCAGGTTAGGATATTTCAAACCAAAAATCATCTAAATTTTTCACCTCTAATAATAATCAATATAAATCACTAAATTAGAAATATCATAAACCATTTTAAGAGAGATAATTACTATGTCTTTCTTGAGTGTTAACTTTTTTTTCTCCATGTTTTATTGTGTGTGTTTCTACAATTTTTTTTATATATATAAAAAGTGAGACATAACATTCTATTTATATAAAAAAAAAACTTAATATCCTTATTAATGGAAAAATATAAGTTTATCTCCTGAAAAATATAATAGATTTTATTTCATAATTTGTTTTTTAGAAATTTATGCAAATTAAGTCACTGCTTGATTTTTCTAAGTCTTAAATTATAATTCCCTATATAAATTATATTATAGTTTTTAATTTCTAAAATTTATTTACAATCATGTCATACTTGATTAGTCATCCTAGTTTAATTTCTTACTAATGATTTTTAATGTGTGTGATCCATTGAGTTTTTAATATATTTGCCAAAATATAAATCACAATCATAAATAAAATAAGATTAAATAAATTAAATAATTGAACTTATTATCAATCTAACAAATTGATTGATTTATATTTGAAAATTAAGTACAATATTTAGCAACGTGTCATGATCTCTCAAATATTATGAAAGTTACATGTGATTTAACTTAACATTTTAGTTATATGTTTCTCAGTATAATTATTATCTTTTTATTTAAAATGTCTTGATTTAAATGTTTTGAACATGGAATATGTTTACTCTGTTAATTAATATTTGTTCTTAACTCCATAATCATTGATAAATGAGTTTTCATATCTTTCTAATTTCTAATTGAGTTACGTGGCAGCATGGAGAATTAGTGAAAAAATGTTTTGGTTAATAAAGAACCCAACAACTTTAGCTTCACAAAAGTGTTTGCTTCATACTTACTACATTAATATGTGAATTTAGTGAGATTTTCCCTTATTAACTAGTTATTTTCCTCCTAAAATTGCTTGAAATCAATTATTATTATTCCTTTAATGATTATATGCAGTCTATCAATCAATTTAGGGTATGTACAATTATAAAGATGTCTTGTTGTTTAACCTACTTCAAGCCTTTTCTTTCTCAAGTTTGGTGATAGTTTAGATTTGTCCAACCCTTATATTATTGTTTTACAGTAGATAATTATTAGGCAATAAAATTGAGGTTCCTTTACTATAACACAACTTATGTGAGGCATATAATTACATAGCAGTAAGTTGATAGAATATAATTATATGAGGCTGAATAATTGGCTTGTTGTTATATGTATGCCTAAGAAATGGTTGACATGTCATGAGCTTACATGATTGGATTAGGTTATATTTGTTGTTGCGTCTAATATACTAGGAAATACCTTTTTATAGGAGGTATATTCATTCTAAACACCTTTACAAGAGTTCTTATTCTTGTAGGATTCCCTGCGATTCCCTCTTATGCATGTACTTCGATGTATTACCATGCCTATTTTAATGAAGTTCATTCTATATTTGATTTAACAATTAAGATATGATCTTTTATGATTCAATTGACAATTACTATGTTGTTATGGTAGGTCAGGTTGGTTGTGAAATCCATCTTTATCTAAAGAGCCTCAACTTAAAGAGATTTATATATTAATAGTAATATATTTCTTAAAGAGTAATCATGGCTAGTTGGCTAGAATTTACCACATCTGGTTATAACCATCATATAATGGTATTTGATTTATAATATGAATATGCATATAACTAGAATCTAGGATGATGATGGATTTTTAGGTTTTCATGGCTAAGGAGCCAACTTCTCTTCATTGCTTATATTAACTATTCAATTAATGCAGTAAATATGAATTTACTTGTATTTCTATTTGAAGGCATGTTTTAATAGCTTTTAGAATAGATTTTGGGTATTTGTACTTAGGATTTGAAGGCATACCAATTTATTGTATTGCCAAATAATTATACTTAGGATTGAACTTGCAATGAGATAACAACTACCTCTAACCAAATGAAGTGGAGATTTTAGACTTTGAACCCAGGCTATTTATTCTAAAATCATCACTATGTAAAGAAAAAACATGATTTATAAGGGAGAATGATTTTGCAATAAACTTAAGAGAATGAGATAAATGAAGCACTAAGAATGCAATAACAAAAATAAAACCTTAAAAAGAAAAAAGAGGATAAAATTGCATGATTTTGAATATGTAGTGTTGACCACTATTTACAAATAGTATCTTAATTTATTTATATTGCTATTATAGAGTTTAAATCCTACTTACACAGGTAATTTTAATCTTATACAAATATTGATTTAAGATAATAGATTTTTTTATTATTAAATCTTAATACAAGCTAAATTCATTTTCTATTAATACACATGAATCCCGGTCTAATCTTTGACTTTTGATTAGTTATTTTGTTCAAGACTAAATAAAACTGTATCTCCCTAATTGTGCTATATTAAAACTTTGTGACTAGTTAACTACTCTTCCAACAATCATGGTTGATCAAAGACTCTTCTAGCTTGATTGATTTTTTTGATTCATGATCGATTTTAGCCTTTTCTCCTTACCTTGTGGGCTTTTTCTCCTTACTTGTGGCAAACAATAATTGTTTTCTATATTTGACATGTGTATGTTTTTTAGGCATAAACACCGTCAAATATCCAAATAATTCAAATACTAAAGTCATCTTACTCTTTTATCACTAACTAGGTGCTCTCCATTTTTCTCTTTTCTCCACATCTTTTTAAGAATTTTTTTATAAGCCAGCACCATAAACCACCAACTAATATTTAGCACAATTATCAAACTATTTATTGAACTTTTAGGACAATAAAGATCTTGTGTTTTTTTCTATGTGATGAGTTTGTTATCATTGATGAAATTGATGATTTCGTTGTATATGGTTTCATGCTCGTATAGTTACGAAGGTGTTGACAATGGTTTGATGATGCAATATAAATAGGTGTGTGCAAAGATCATGATGGTTATTAGAGTTGTATAATTTTGTTTTTAGAGGTTGGTTGATTTTGTTTGTATTTGTATTTGTATCTAGTTAATTGGTTTAATTTGATGTTGTTACAAGTTATAAACTCTCGTTTATGTGCATATTTTTTTATCAAATTAAATTGAATCACTTTATTATTTTTTAATATTTGGAAAATTTCTTTCAACTAATTTCAACTTTATTCTATTTTTATGTAAGTATTTAAATTTTATTCAATTTCTAATATTGTATTTGTTCTCAATCCTTTCGTCCAGTAGTCTCTTTTTCAATAATGTTTTTTTTTTTACTAAATCTATTTATTTAGTTATTCTATTATTTTTGTTACTATTATTTCATAAAATAAAATAAATAAAAATAACAATCTTAAAATTTCTTTGATATTTGATCAAATAAAGGCATCCACGTTGGTGTTAGTTAACATAACTTTTTGACTATAATAACTAAAATGAATAAGTTTTTATAGAGAATTCATGTTCTTTAAAAGGCTTTTTATTTTGACTTCATGAACAATACTTGCTATATTTAACATGTAACTCTAATGCTTTTCATTTATTATTAACAAATCAAATTGCCTCTCTCTTGGTGTCTCTACGAAACCATTATGTTCTCTCATCTTTTTATGTTTGTTCATGAACTTATCTAGCTTCTTTTATGGGTTTTGCAATAATACTTTGATTGATGAGTTTTGCAAAAATAAAAGGATTGCATAAGCAAAAGAGATATTTGAACAAATGGAACTTCAAGGGGTTTCTAAAAATTTAATGACCTATAATACCCTTATTAATTTAGTGACCAATAAATATTTGAAAAATTCACCAAGTGCAAAAGACATTGTTTTTTTAAGAGTTATAAATTTCATTCACGACAATAAGTTTTTGATACTATTGGAAATTTATGTGGCAGTTTTTTAACTTACTTATTTTACAAGTATTTCATATAAAACAAGAAGAATTACTTGGTCATATATTAATTTTTATTTTACAAGACATCAAGCTTTTGTTCAGCAAAGATTCTTCAATAATTATTATTTTTTGGATCTTTTTCACTATCAAATATGGCAAAGTGTGAAAAATAATCTTAGGCTATTTTTTTAATTTTAAACCTTATTTTAATTATTTTAGGCTTTATTTAAGTTAAGTGCATTTTTGACCCATTAGTTTTAGGGTTTACATATAAATACTCTTTTGTAAGGATTTTTATGAGTTGAAGAATTTTTATCTAAGGTTGCCATATATTTTGTGCCTTTTTCTCTTTTGTGGTTGAGTGATTCTCATACTAAGTTGTTGATTGAATTTGCAACTCTTTGAAGGATTAATCAATTTCATTGTGATTTATACTTGTTGTTCGCGTTTGATATAAGCATGGGGTGGGGGTGATCAATTGTATATAACTTTGATTCTTCAAGGTAAGGTTCTTTATGGGTCAAGTTACAAACTTTTTTTAAAATCTCAAATTAGCAATCCAAGGGACAATTCCGCACTAGTTTGGTATTAGAGTTAAGCTCCAAAATCAAGTTATATCTTTTTAAAAATTTTGTTTTCTTCGTGGTCCATAACTTTAGTTTTGTTTTTAATTTTTTGTATTCTCTTTGTTCTTTTGGTATCTCAATACCAAAAACATCAATAACATAAAAAGTTTTTTTTAAAAAACAACAACAACAAGAATAAATGTTATTCAAGCCAATTTCAATTCTGTCATGAAAACACAAGCAATGGAGAAACTAAATCAAACCATCTTAAAATTACTTCAAAATTGATATACCGGTTATTTAGAATGAAGTCACACTATATATTAAATTTGGGCGCTTTTTAATATCATTTGATTAGGGTTTCAATTATGAATTAAACTTTGCCATAAACTGATCATACATGAGTTTTCGATACCTAGACATAAGAGAATGATCTATAAAATAAGATATGTTATTTATTAGGTATAAGGGTACTACATATAAAATTTTAGTTTGTTCCAATATCTTTGGTCAGGGTTTCTATTTTAGTACTTAAAATTGCGTAATGGCTCAAGTTATAAAAAAACATGTTTGCTATTGTTTTTTTTTTTTTTTTACATATTCAGTTTATTTCTATTATATTTGGGTTATTTAGGAGTCAAAGGTGTTTTCACTATTATTTTTTCTTCCATTGTATTGCGAGTCTTCATATTGTTTATATTTTGTATAAATTTGCTTTGCTACTCATGATATCATAATCGTAGTTTTTTTTTTTTGCTTATTTTTAGCATCTTATTGATTCTTGAGTCAGTTTATATATATTTGGATCATGTTATGATATCCATTTACTTTGGTTTATTGATTTTCAGTTTCAAAAGAACTGTAAGAAGGTGAGCTGAAAGGTAGAAGACGTAGTGAGAACAATTGAGTGAAAAGCCTTGAATTGTGTGAAACACAAGAGTTGTGAGGATACATTTTTCTTGTTGGTGATTAATTTTTGCAAATTAAAAAATGTATGAAAATAATAAGTCTGCAACACTAAAAGCGAATAACACTTTTCAGACGCAAACTTTCGCTTAACAGCTTAAGCTACTGATTAGGGAGATGAAGGAAATGAAAAATAAGATGACTTAGATAAGAAAAAAAATAAATAATAGGATGGATAGATTGAGAATAAGGGCTGATCGAAGAGGAAACATTATCGAAAGGAACATACAGAATGTTAAAACTAACTTTATTGATTTTATGGATATAAATGCAGATATAAATGATGATGACCATGACTTTGCATCCTTAGATAATAGAGATTGATTTGGGCAGAATCGAAGTTGAAAGAATGTTAGTTTTGGTCGGGGTGAAAACTTTAGCCAAAAAAAGAACATCTTTCATACATGTTTCTATATATAAAAGAAGAACATCTTTCTGCTTAGTTTGATTATGCTAATATAGCTACTACTACCCCTGTAAATAAACTGAACTTGTATGTGATTAAGCACAATAGGCATTATAGGTTGCAATTGTCAAATGATTGTAATGAGGTGAAAGTGATTAAGCAAGTCTTCGTTTTGTTTTCAATTGGAAAATATATTGACAAGGCTATATGTGACATAGTTTCAATGCATGCAGTTCATATCTTGTTGGGAAGACCTTGATAATTTGAAAGGAATGTCAAGTATGATGAATTTAAAAATAGGTATTCTCTTGAGAATGATTGAAATTATTATTCTACTACATTATTGTCACTTATACATGTTTATGAAGACTAATTGAAATTGAAAAAAAAAAGTGAAGATGAAATACTAATACAATAATGTGAGGTCGTGATTACCATACAAACACACACACGTGTGTGTGGGGTTAGTAAGGCGTGTATATCTAAAATTATTATAAGCTATTATTTCTATATATTGTTGTTGGAGGCAAAAGTTGGGAAAAAGAGAGCTTTAAAGGCTTAAATAAAACCAATTAAAGATAAAAGGAGAAAGCAAAACAAGGCGACAAATAAACTATATGAGGTTGTGAGTTTAAATAATAAAAATAAAATGAGACACAAGGAAATAATAAGAAAGGAGATAAAAGACTCAGATTCAATAACAAGAGAAAAAAAGTCAATTGAAGTCGAGAGTAAAGAGAAGAAAATAAGGAAGAAAAAATAAAAAAAAAATAGAGAATATAAGTAAACACTTGAGTTTCTATATAAAAGAGAGTAAAATTAAGAGTTTTTTTTTTTTTATATGCCTATGATTTTACTTGCATATAAAAAGACAATTTTAACATTAATAATCTCTGTTACAGGATTTTGAGGATAATATAGAATAATCAAGTTTAAATTTGAACTTAATTTGTTCTACTATATAACTTTATGCCAATAAACAAATTTAGGATTATTTATTTATTTTTATTTCTTCTTCCTCAATAAATTCAAATAAATAAAAATTCATTTATTGTTTCTCTTAAACCAAACCAAAAAAATACCCCCCCCCCTCCGGTTCCAATCTAGTTTCTTTTTATTTCCTAAAATGTTAATAGTTTCCATAGAGACGGTAAAAGAAAAGGCTTTATCCACGCGCCATTTATAGTTTCATCATATGCGGAGCTGTTGACAAACTTCCCCGGAAAACCCTATTTTCCCGAGGAAAAAAAAAAAAAAAAAACCAAAAAAACAGAGAGGGAGGAAACAAGAGTGAAATGAAGATCATCATCCTCGAATCCCCGTTTCTCCCTCCCCCTCCTAATTTAAAAACGAAGCCAAAACCAAAGTCCATAAACCCCAACAAAGTCCCTATTAAATCCTCAATCCACCCAGACCCTTGGTCGTTAAGCGACGGAAACAACATATCTAAACCCAAACCCAAATCGAAAAACCCCAAAAACCCGTTATCGGATGACAACGCCAGGCGCATGATCATAGCAAGAGCGCGATACTTGAGCTTGTTGCGTAAGCACCAAGGCCCGCAAGCTCAAACACCAAAGTGGATAAAGAGAACTCCTGAACAGATGGTGATGTATTTGGAGGATGATAGAAATGGGCATCTTTATGGGAAGCATGTTGTGGCAGCTATAAAGAGAGTGAGGGGATTGGCTGGCAAGAAAAATGAAGAGAGGGATATGAGGTTGCTTATGAGTGGGTTTGTGGGTAAGTTGAGTTTTAGAGAAATGTGTGTTGTTTTAAAAGAGCAGAAAGGGTGGAGGGAGGCCAGAGACTTCTTTTCCTGGATGAAATTGCAGGTGGGTTTCGTATGTTAATTGTGTATGTGTGTGATTCTGGGGCTTTTTAGAGGCTGAATGAAGTGGGTCTTGCTTTAATGTTTTATTTGTTTTAAATTTGATCTTAAACTTGTTAGAGTTGATTGTGAGATGGTTTATGGTTTAATGGGATAATGAAATCATGTTCTTTTAGAACTTAAAATTCCTTTATTTTTTTTCCCTTCATTCTCTCTCTCTGTTTTTTTTGAACCACAGAAGAAGTTTTGGAAATTGATTTTGTGCAATGATAGAATTGTGCTTTGACAGTTAAGCTATCATCCGAGCGTTATTGTCTATACGATTCTTTTGCGAATATATGGGCAAGTTGGAAAGATCAAGTTAGCTGAACAAACCTTCTTGGAGATGCTTGAAGTAGGATGTGAACCGGATGAAGTTGCTTGCGGCACCATGTTGTGTTCTTATGCCAGATGGGGACACCATAAGGCTATGTTTTCGTTTTATTCAGCTATAAAAGAAAGAGGGATTGTAGTCTCTATTGCAGTTTACAACTTTATGCTGTCTTCATTGCAGAAGAAATCACTTCACGGAAAGGTTATAGTATTGTGGAGGCAGATGGTTGATAAAAGGGTTGCACCCAATAGTTTTACCTATACAGTGGTTATTAGTTCACTTGTCAAGGAAGGCCTTCACAAGGAGGCTTTCAAGACTTTCAATGACATGAGGACCATGGGGCTGGTGCCTGAGGAAGTAGTATATAGCTTGCTTATTACTGTGAGTACCAAGAACAGTAACTGGCATGAAGCATTGAAATTGTACGAGGATATGAAATCTCACAGAATAGTTCCGAGTAAATTCACCTGTGCTTCACTTCTGACCATGTATTACAAAATCAAAGACTATTCTAAAGCCCTTTCCCTCTTTATACAAATGCAGAGCAAGAACATCGCAGCTGATGAAGTTATATATGGATTGCTCATAAGAATATATGGCAAACTTGGTCTCTATGAGGATGCGCAAAAAACATTTGAAGAGACTGAGCGATCAGGTCTACTGAGTAATGAGAAAACATATTTAGCAATGGCACAAGTGCATCTCAGTTCAGGAAACTTTGAGAAAGCCTTGAGTGTTATTGAAGTGATGAAATCTAGAAACATCTGGTTATCACGATTTGCTTATATTGTGTTGTTGCAGTGTTATTGTATGAAAGAAGATTTGGACTCTGCTGAAGTTACATTTCAAGCTTTATCAAAGATAGGATGTCCTGATGCTGGTTCTTGTAGTGACATGATTAATTTATATGTTAGACTTGGCTTGACTGAAAAGGCCAAGGAGTTTATTGTCCACATAAGGAAAGACCTAGTAGATTTTGATGAGGAGCTTTTCAATACAGTTATTAAAGTATTTTGCAAGGAAGGCATGTTAAAAGATGCTGAACAATTGGTATATGAGATGGGCACAAATGCATCATTCAAGGATAATAGATTTTTTAAGACATTTTCTAATGTTATGTATGGAGAAAATAAGGAACTGGAAAACATTATGGTTTCTGCTGACACCACGGCTCTGGGGCTTATCCTGAGTTTATACTTGGAAAATGGCACTTTCAACAAGACAGAAGAATTCCTGAAGTTGATACTTGAGGCTGGTAGTGGCTTGTCTGTGGTGAGCCAACTAGTAAACAGCTCTATTAGAGAAGGTATGTAACTCACAAAATTCACTCTTTTTTTGTGATTTTTTCTATTTACAGTTGGATATACGTTAATTCTATGATATGAAGTTATCAACTTTTCAATGTATTATTTGGTTGAGAGATATCACTATCTTCTATAGGTGATCTATTCAAAGCGGAGGCAGTAAATGGTCAATTAATCAAGCTAGGCTCTAGACTAGAGGATGAAACAATTGCTTCTTTGATTAGTGCATATGGGAGACAAAACAAGCTGAAACAGGCCCGGGAGGTCTTTGCAGCAGTTGCAGATTCTCCAATATTGGGAAACCCAATAATTAACTCAATGATTGATGCATGTGTCAAATGTGGTAAATTCGAGGAGGCATGCTTACTTTATGAAGAAGTGGCACAAAGAGGGCACATTCTTGATGCTGTTGGTATTGGCATGGTTGTGAATGCTTTGACCAATTCTGGTATGATTGTTAATTTTCTAGTAGACCAGCCTTATCAATACATTTTTATAGTAACAGTTTTATGCATGCATCTTATGCATGTGCATGTGATGCAAACCTCTTTGATATTGGTAATTTTAGAATAGTTTCTTTGGTCTAGACAACTTTCATTGACATAATCTGGTAACTATAACTCCATAAAAAGGCAGTTATAGCTGATGTGGTGGTCACATATAACAGATGTTGAGTAATCTGCGTACATTTTGTTTTATGGTGGGCTATTGCTTGAAATTAGGAATATTCGAGCCAGCATTAATCAAGGGCTGGTTGTGAATTATTTTAAAGAATTGATCAAATGAAGAGAAAAGGGAAAGAGTGAAAGAAAACAAAGACCAAAGTAAAAAAGTGCTTTAAAAAGATAATGCATGCTCAAAGTTGATTCTGAAGAAAGCTACTTCTGTTACAATGCTGATTAATGGAATAAATTGTTTAATCCTCAGGCAAACATCCAGAGGCTGAAAATATTATTCGCAGGAGTATTCAGGACAGGATGGAGCTTGATACTGTGGCGTACAATATTTTTATCAAGGCAATGCTAGAAGCAGGTTGATACAGACCATCCTATTATTATTTGTTTAGGGAAGAAAAGTGTACACAATAATCTGTAAACCTAATGTTGCAGGTAGATTGCATTTTGCAACCAGCATCTATGAGCACATGCTGTTATTGGGATTCACTCCATCAATTCAGACATATAACACTATGATTAGGTAAGAGCTTGATGGATGAAAAAATGACCCAAACGATCTTGATAATGCTGTATGATTGTGCACATCTGTGTGGTGAGTTGTTTTTCCACTCAAACTATTTAACAATTGATGCAGTGTATATGGACGTGGTCGAAAGTTGGATAAGGCTGTGGAGGTGTTCAATACAGCTTGCAGCTTGGGTGTATCTTTGGATGAAAAGGCATACATGAATATGATTAACTATTATGGCAAGGCTGGTAATAATCACCTATATTATCTTATTTTCTGTTCATGCTTTAAAGCAAAACTGATTGATATCAAATCTGTGAAGTTCCTAAAGTAACTTATTTTTGTGTGTATAACACCCCCCCCCCCCCAAATCGTTAGTTATGGCTGGAAAATACTCCAGGAGTATCCACCTCTCTGTACTCCATTCACTTAAATCGAGTCACATTTACTAATTGACAATCACATAAAAGTTAATTTGATTTATGAAAATGAAAACAATATGTGAACATGGAAACAAAATCATATCAACTTTCATTATTGTCGATTAGTACACATGGCTTGATTTAAGGGGATGGAAGATGGAGTGGTGAGTACTCCTGCAGTACTGGATTTATTTCCATTTTAGGCCTGACAAAGAAAGGAAAAAAGAAAAGAAAAAGGAAACTAGGCATTACAAGTCCATGTGAAGTCGTTCATGAAGATGTCTTGCATTCTGGAAGTAGTTAGCACCAACATTCCCTTCATGCTTGGCAGAGCAAGATTTTTCCAATTCCTGTAAAGTTCTCAAATTGCATCCACAAGTAGCAAGTTACCATTGCTCTAACCTTGACAGTCTAGGTGTACAGCCATTAGGAAACCTGACTGCAAAATCATGTATTTAAATTCTCCATTCCAGGCTATCTCCGCCCCCCTTACTGTCAAAAGCTTTAAGTGTGGAAAAACCTGACATTGTAGTAGCTCCTGAGCCATTTGCCAAACCAATGCCTTGGCACTCTACTTGCTCATTAGTATTGAGCTTAACCTAGTTCAAAAGGAGGATAGAGCCTCCCCTACTTTTCTCTGGGTTCTATACGTAGCATTGCTCTCCGAGGATTTAATGGTGATGGTGTTCTGTCCACAACCATATTCGAATTCTGCATGATCCACAGTGAGCCATTTGAAGAAAACCTCGCCATAGTGTCTCCATACACCAGATTCAACCGAACATGCCTGCCTGCATTTACATTCTGTCTGTCAACACATGATTAATTCACACCTGACACCATGGATAGTAAGAATTGCCAATCATATTTCCATTAAACTGCTGCTCATTGGTCACTAGACAGCTGTAAACAATAAGCCAAAGAAAATTGTGGATACGCTACCTCCCTCTGTCAAACTTTGATGGCACTACTTTTTATCGGTCAGCTGACAGTTGTCATGAACAAGCCACAGAAACTTGGGGATACAGTGTGTCCCAATGTCATTGCACTAGAATGAAGTGGTGATTCTTGTCTGTTTTGCCTTAGTATATGGTTAAGAATCAGCGCTCCAACAGAGCATCACTGTTTATAGCATATATATGCCTTCGACTGATCATTTTTAAAGCACATATTCACTAGCAATATATTCAGTTCATTTATTCATTGTCAATCTAGTGCTCATTGCATTAGAGTTGGCAGATTCACATCTTCTCTTATCAGTAGATTTATTGTAGCAGTAGCCATGTATCTTCTTTGCTCAACATATTCCATGACGTCACTGTTTTTTACTACTTTGTAGGTAAGAGACATGAGGCATCTCTCCTGTTTGCCAAAATGCAGGAAGAGGGGATAAAACCTGGGGTGGTAATGCTCATATATATTTATGCTGCCAAAACTTTACAGATTATTTTCTGAAATTTCACAAAGAGAAATGAACATCATACATTAGTAGTTACTTCTATCAAATATATTTGTTTGTTATAATTTTCCTGTGGTTCTGCATGAAATTTACCATTTTTTTTTAATAATTTTTTTACCTTTTCCGGATAATGCTTAGAATGGGTCAATGTTTTTGTCACGGGAGTGCGTATTGCCACTTTATGGTGTTAATTTTGGTGATATCTTCATTAATCTGTAACATTCATTTAAGAAAAGATATTCCTGTTTGTGATGTTAGAATACTTAATCTTGGAGTATATGTAGTAATATAACTAAATTTCTTCATCCAGTTGTATATGTGTTTCCAAATTATTATTTAATGAATGAAAGACTTCTTGTCTTTGCTGGGGAATTGCAGGTTAGCTACAATGTAATGGCCAAAGTATATGCCATGTCAGGACTTTATCATGAAGTTGAGGAACTATTCAAAGTTATGGAGATAGATGGCTGTCCACCAGACTCGTTCACATACCTCTCCCTTGTTCAAGCTTATTCAGAGAGTTCGAAATGCTTGGAGGCAGAGGAAACAATAAATGCCATGCAGAAGAAAGGCATCCCTCCTTCCTGTGCCCATTTTAAGCATTTGCTCTATGCTCTTGTGAAGGCTGGCCTTATGGTTGAAGCAGAAAGGGTGTATATGGAGCTATTATCGGCTGGTTTAAATCCAGACCTTGTCTGTTGTCGGGCTATGCTTAGAGGTTACATGGACTATGGACATGTGGAAAAAGGCATCAAATTTTTTGAACAGATCAGGGAGTCAGTAAAAGCAGACAGATTTATAATGAGTGCAGCTGTGCATCTGTACAAATCAGCTGGAAAGAAACTCGAAGCTGAAGTTCTTTTTGAATCCATGAAGAGTTTGAGGATCTCGTTCCTCAATGAGCTTGAAGTTGGATTGAAGATACAATGCCCCAGCCACGAATCCCAGGTGACCGACCAAGGTACTATTTGACAGTGAGCAACGCTATAGAGTTGTGATGTTGATAAAGACTGCTGATGAACAAATGTTATGTGGTTGCAAAACCTTTTATAGAGCTCTCAGCTATATGAACTATGAAGACGGGGGATCCTGAGAGATGCCAAAAACTTCGATGAGGAGCAAATACGAGCAAATATCACATGGTTGTGTACCTGTAGCAACATACTGGTGTATTTAGAGCTCCTACAGCTTAAAAAGTTGAAACTGTGATCAAGGATTTGTTCATCAGAGTACACCTTATAGCCTAGGTATGCCACATGATGATCTGTATTCTGTACCTTACAATCCTGGGACGAAGCAAGGCATTTGTGCTTCCCTCAATAACATTTTATACGTCGAGGACAGAGGATATCTTTTCACCCATGGCGGTGCTCTTAGCTCTCATGGCAAGGATGCGGGTCTTCAGCTGCATGAGACAAAAAAAAAAAAAAAAATTCACAAGGCAACATTCATCTATGTATTGAATGTACCAACGGAAAATTATCAATTCTGGGAGAAATGGGAATGTGTAGAACTGTAAAGTTAGTATTATTTATCAATGAGAAATAGTCTCTTTTACTGTGAAGGGACAGACAGGTATCAGTTATTTTGTCTGTAGATGCTGATAATGTCCTTTCATCAAGGAACATAGGAAGGACCATTGATGATTCATCATATTTTTTGTTTCTTGTATTTTGCTATTACTGACTGACTGACTGTTCCTCCCTTCAATGTGGCTTTATTTGCAAATCTTTCAACACGAATTTTTATTTTTAAAAAATAAAATAAAAAAGGAAGAAGAAATCTTAAACAAATAAATTATTTGTTGCCGTTTACAACTTTTTTCTTATAATTCATAAGAAGGAAGAAAACCCCAAGTAACATCATAAGCCAGCCCACATGTTATTCGTTCTCGCATGGGTCCGTGGCAAACTGTCCTGGCGCCCTCAACTTTATTAACAAAAGAAATTAACTCTTTCTGTTCTTTTTGATATGTCTATGGGAATTGGGGGAGTCCCAGTCCCAAATATATTCTCTTGTTGATAATCTAGAAGCAGTGATAATAATAGAGTTATTTAAAATATACTTAGAAAATTCTACTTGATTATATAAAATTTATAATTTTTTTTATATAGATCAAGTATCTAATAAAAAAAATCTTTTAGATCCTCTTACTAAACTACTATTCTAGTAAAATGAATTACTGTTAAGTAAAGCGATATGATTTTGATAAATGAATAATTGTATTTAATGCAAGTGTGAGATTATTAATGTTAATACCGCATAGTTAATTAATTTGTTACACATGACATTTACTTTATTTATATAAATTTATTAATAAAAAATATTTATCTTTAATATTCATCATTTTTTTTTATAAATGAATCTAATGTTAGTTTAATATGCTCTATAGCTAATTAGTTGATTACATGTGACATTATTATATTTATGTAAATATATATTTATTATTAATAAAAGTTTAATTTATCTTTAATATTCATATAACATTAGATTAATGAATCTAATATTTGATTTATGAATCTAGAGTAAAGACAATGTCTATAGAATAAAAAATATTTTGCAAAAAAAATTATAAAGTTGTTATAATTCTGAGATTCATATTATATCAAAATATTGTTTCTAAATTGTTCCTAGTTGATGGTATCTTAAATATTAGATATTTATTAGAGTCGTGAAGATTAATACATATATGTTTTTTTATTATTATTATTTATGAAAGGAAGCAGATGTTCTCATATGCTAAAATATAAAAGATACCTAAAATTAATACATAGGTGAAAATCATAAGACAAGTATACTGAACTGATCAACATGAAAATTCTATATGACCAAATGGTTGTGTAAGTGATCCTTATACTTGAGATCACTAAGTTATCTTATATAGATAATGTTATATTTTGATCATATTACATGTTATCTTAATTGAAGTAACGAAGAGGCAGACATTGAGTGTAACATAAACTATATGAAGGTATTTAAGTGATCAAGAGAAGATTCATCATCCTAAATGAATTAGAAAAAAATATTATATTTATTCTCAAATAGTATTGATTAAGAAATCCTTGATCATGGTTGAATGAAATTTAAAAAGAGTTTCAAATCTTATTCAAATGATCAATGATTATTGTGTTTAGAACAAACATTATTTAACATGGCAGATATACTCTATGCTTTATTGTTAAATTAAATATTATTGATGAAATGATATTAATTACACTGAGAAACCGATCACTAAAAACTTAAGTTAAACCACTAATGACTTTTCTAATATTTGAGGGATTATGATACATTATTATATGATGTACCTGATCTTCAAATATAAATTAATTAATTATTGAATTGATAATAAATTAAATTGTTTAATTTATTAATTATAAATATAACTTATATTTGGGTCACATATTGGAAACCTAATGGGTCACACAAATTAAGAGCCATTAGTCAAAAATTAAACTGAGATGATTTAATTTTAGAAATTAAGGACTAGAATATAATTAATACAAAGATTATATTTCTAGACCTAGAAAAATCAAGTAAGGACTTGATTAAGTTAATTTCTAAAATTATCTTGAATTAATATATGGATATTATTCAAGGGGATAATTGATATTTTACTAATTTATAGGGCTTTTCAGATTTTCTTATAAATAGTAAATCATACCCCTTATTTTTTGGATGGTTGTCTATTAAACAGAAAAACTACGTAAGTCATATAATAAAGAGATAGTATTCTAGGCATATAAATCATTTTCTTCTAAATAGAGCTTTAGGAGATTTCTCACCGGTGGTTCGTGTGGATTATCGTTGGAGGCCGAACAATTAAATGACTAGTGATTTGCGACAACCTAACCTTTAAAGAATTATTCAAAACCAAAAAGATCAGATCTTTAGGTAATAAATACCTAAACAACTTAGATTTGTTTAACAAGATCCTAGGGAGTTTCGAGTAATTCGTTTTATTATTTCCACTACTTGTATGATATTCATGAATCTAACATCTAATATTTGATTAATCAAGTTTGAATTGATTGTAGATATGTTTTAGAAATTGAGAACTCTAATGTAATTTATACAGGGAATAACAATTCTAGACCTACAAAATTCAAGTAGGGACTTGATTCAATAAATTTCTAAAATTATCCTGAAATAATATATGTAATATTATTCAAGGAAAAAATTAATATTTCACAATTTGTAGGTGATATTATTCAGGAGGTAAATTGATATGTCATAATTTATAGGGTTTTCATGTTTTCCTATAAATAGAATGATATGCCTCTTATTTTATTTTTTTATAGTATATAATATAAAAACTACATAAGTTCCAGAACACCTGTAAAACACAAGAGAAAAGAGCTAGCACTCAAAGGCTTATCAATTTCTCTCTTGTAAAAGGGTTTAAGATATTTCTCACTAATGGTTCGTGTGGATTACCATTAGAAATTTGACACTTGAATAATTTCAATAACCCGACTTTGAAGCAATTATTCAAAGCCATAAAAAAATTTAATCTTCAGGTAATCTTCTTATAAACCTTGAACAACTCTAGATTTGTCTAACGAGATCTTGGAACTCCATAAAAAACTTTAAATTTATCATTTTCACTGCGTATGCCCTACACCATTAAATGATTTTACCGACGGATTCATTCCGTTGGTGTGAGGCACGCAAACCGTCGATAACATTTTTATCGACGACCTAATTGACATAATCCGTCCATCGAATTATTGATCATCGATAATTTCTCATTCCATCGCTAATTCTGTCGGTGATTAAAAAATACCAAACACCGATGGTATTACAGACAACAAAGCGCACCAAAAAAAAAATTCTCGCGTGAACTTTACCTACAAAATCATTCCGTCTGTATTTTCAGCGGTAATCACCTACGGATTTTCTATCGATGGTTGTGGCATGAACGGTAAATATTTCAGAACTCTCTGTCTAATACTGACGAATATATTCCATCGGTAATAGTAATTGCAAACACCGATATAATATATTCGTTGGTCATTGTGGCATGGGTGGTAATTTTTCTGCAACTCCCTGTAAGATACCGACGACCAAGTTCCGTTCCGTTCTGTTGGCTTTTATTTAAAATATTTTTAAAAAATATTTATTAATAGTAAAAAAAACTTAATAACCAAATAAAATTGTATTAAACCTTAAAAATATAAAAATAATGTTAAATAATATTCATCCAAATATTCATTAAAAATTTAATGTTTTAAAAAAAACAAAATTAAACTAAAATAACAACGAAGCTGGAGGAGGAAAAGGCTAGTTGTTCTAGAAATCGTACGGCTAAAAAAAGGCTGCACATGTATCATCATCCATCCTTGATCTAATCTCCATGACCATTTGATGGAGTTGATCATAATCCATCGAGAATCGTTCATATTGTTGTTTTAAGGCCATGAACTCCTTAGACTTGATGCTCAATACTGATGGAGAGCTCGCAACAATTGAGACACTACGGGCCGACCGCAAGTTTTTGACCGTAGTGTTGGAGAGCCCGTAAACCTGATTTTTATCGGGTCCACCAGACAATCCTACTTCCATCCATAAATCCGGATTAAAATTCAGATGGGTGGATGGATTGTCCCCATATCTCTCCCTCAACTGGCTATTATAGGTCTCATGATTATTTTGTTTAAATCATCATATTCAATTCAAGAAAATAATAACTTACAAAATAAAATGATTGAACGAACATACCACGAAGTGCTGAGTATAGTTGTCCACGAACTGCTACACCCCTTTTTGGCGGTCTTGACTCCGCACGTGCGTCTCTATAAACAACTCCATTGGACTCGACTCATGTCCAAAAGACGTAGCCTGTAAGGAAGAAAAGGTTGCAAGTTAAAAATATTTATAAGCAAAAAAAAATTAATTAATGATATATTTCATTTAAATTAATTTTAGCATCCGCTTTGCATGTGTGCTAAACGGGACAGAGCCGCCGGTGTGCGTAGTCACCGAACCATGAATTTTTCGGTTCCGATTGTCGATGCTAGCCTGTGAGCGCTGTGAGAACTGCTCAAACGTCACATGCTCAATATATGTCGTCCTTATATCTCTCAAGATGAATGGTGATTTGAATTCCAGCCAAACCGACACCTCATTCCATCCTTCAAGATCATTATCCCTCACATATCTTTTTGCTTTTTTTGGGTGTCATACCAAAAACTGCGCAACCTACTTCCATGGTAACGAATTAGAATTTAGAACATAAAATTATAAATAAAAAATAAATATTATTTTCGATGTTACCTAGTTGACACGTGGTTCTCCCATATTATTGTCCATATATCTCCTCACAACATTGTTGTCCGTGCTATCCCATTCAAATTTATTCTGTGTATATAAATAATTTATTTAAAATAAAAATAGTGCAAGATATAAAATTATAAAAATAATTTATTAAAAATAAACTAGAAATTTAAAGTTAACACGTACCTAAAATTGCCAAAACCATACAGCGATATTAGGTCTCCACTCAGGATGTCTGGAAACTTGACTCTATTGAAACAATGGAATCTCCATCGACGATTTAAACGCTGATATTATTGTCCTCATAGCCTCAATGTTTGTGTACCTGAAATAAATAAAATTAACAAAATATTAATTACTTGTTCATAAATTATGTTATAAGTATATATATAAAAAACTAAAACCTAAACAAACTTACATTGAGAGATCATCCTTCCATCGTACCTGGTGCTTGCGGGTGAATTGACTCCATTGTGAAGGCACAATGCCTCTGTGCTGTGAAACCACACTAGAAGAGGCAACATCACAAGTTGGCGCATATGCCTCGAAGTGATCAGCACCTAAGAAAGGTCCTCCTCGTTGCTAGAAGAACTAGATGCAACCGTCTGCCGACGACATGCTATAGATTTCATTCTACGCATCTACATAAATTTATACGAATAATTACATAATTAACTTTGATTATTTTAAAAAAATTCACCAGCACCTCTTCTATACTAGAGACTACCTATAATTTTCAAACATGTAAATCTTTACAATAACCACAACCCAATTGACTCCATTAAAATATCTTATATGCAACCTAACATCTATACAAATTCAACATCTATATACTTTCAACTAACATCTATAGAAATGCATAAATGACAATTAAAATTAATGGAAATAATAAAAAACATAACAATCAATAATAGAATAAAATTGAGATAAAACAATGAAATTTAATTCTTCATTTCCAATTACCATTTCAATGGAAAATTCAACAATAACAATTAAAAGAGACTAAATTATCAAATAATTATTACAATATAAATAATTAAATAATTAAATTTTCATTCAATGATTTAAAAAAATTCAACAACACCTTCCCTATATTAGAGAGTACCCACAGTTTTCATATCTACAAATATTGATAATTACACAAACATTGCAAAATCAACTCTATACAACCTAACATCTATAGAAATTCAACATCTATATATTTTCAACTAACATCAATACAAATTCATAAATAACAATTAAAATAAATCAAAATAATAAAAAAAACATAACAAACAATAATATCATAAAATTAAGATAAACTAATTAAATTTAATTCTATATTTCAATTAATATTTTAAAGGTAAATTAAACAATAACAATTCAAATTTAACAAAATTTTCAAGGTATTATGGCAATACAAACAATAAAATAAATTTAACAAATAAAAAGAAAAACCTAAAGAACACTACACAAAACAAACAATACATAAAATAAAGAACACTACATAAATTCAAAATAAATTTAGGAATGAAAAATATTTACCTTAACAGTGTGTTGATTTCAAGATTTTATCTACAAATAATACACAAAACAAAGAACACCACAAAAATAATCATAATTAAAATAAAAAACTACCTTTTAATATGTTGAAAACTACCAACAAAACAATAAAAACTCTTGCAAAAACTATATACAAATGAAGAAGGGAAGGGAAGAGAAGATGAAATGAGGAGCGGAGAAAAAAGAACCACGGAGGGGGGGGTTTATACTATAATTTTTCTGACGCAAAGTTAAAGAAATGAGAATACATACCATTTAATATGTTGAAAACTACCAACATAACAATAAAAACTCTTGCAAAAATTGTATACAAATGGAGCGGAGAAGAGAAGATGAAATGAGGAGCGAAGAAAAAAATGAACCATGAAATTACCAACAGAACATAGAATAATATTTTTTGGGCGGTGACATTAAATTCCGTCGGTAATTTCCATCAATATTCAATTGATTTCAGACCAAAATTTTGAAAATCCCTCTAGATTTTTCGACGTCTGTTGACAAATCGATCAGTAAGTGTGTGTCAGAGCACATGTGCATTGGATTTGCCGCGTCCATCGGCAAATCAATCGGTGATTGTGCCGACAGACCAGGCAGTCTGATAGTCGTGTGCTTTGGAATGTGCACCATCTACCGGTGACTACGTCGGTATATCCGTTAGTTATTATGGTAGGGGTTGTATTTTTTTCCAACTTTCAGTAAAATGCCGACGGGTAATATTCTGTCGGTATGGTCGTCGGTGATTGTGGCAAAATTCTGTAATTGTTTTGCAACTCTCAATAAAATACCGACGAGTACCATGCCATCGGTATAGCCATCGATGATTGTGGTAAAATTCTATAATTTTTTTGCAACTCTCGGTAAAATACTGACGGGTTCCAAGCTGTTTGTCTATCCGTCGGTAAAACTGTCAATCTTTTTGCAAGTTCTATTTGTATGCATGTCTGTCCTTGTGCACAAAAGCTTGAATTTCAAACTGACAGCTCACACAACATAATAACAATATACGATATTATAAAATAAATATTTCATGTTTCAAAATATCATCCATAATATTATATTATATAAAAAGGCTTTATAACATATTTAGTCAGAATTTTCATCATCATCCTTAATTGAATTCTTATCAACTTCATTGCACTCTTCAATATGGTTATCATATTCTTCATCAACATTATCTAGTCCACTAAAGCTCAAAACATCATTCAACTCCTCTGCATCAACATCAACAAGACTATTGTTGAAAATATGAAAATTCAAATTTTCTTCTAAGTCAATCAAAGGAGCAAATCAAAATGGTTTTAACCAATTCACTAGCTTGAAAGACTTCATATATCACACTTGTGTCTTCGTTCTTATCCTAAACAACCTCGACACGACCCTTGGGTTTTGTTTTTAAAACGGATAACCAATCAACTCTTGATCGGTCCTTTCTAAAGGAAGGAGTGTATGTGTAATAAACTTGTTGGCATTGCTTTGCAAAAACAAAGACATCGTTTACATTGCATTGTCTAGTTTTTGATTTGATTTCAACGAGACCATAGTGAGGATCTACTATGATTCTTTTGTCAGTTGTGTCATATCAATAGCATTTGAATAAAAACACTCTATGCTGCTCGCTATAATATTACAGTTCGATACCTTTTCCAATCTACCGTAGTAGTCAACTTCAAACTCACTAGAAGTCGATCCCTTAATATAAACATCGTTATTGTATATCTTTCTTCCATTCCTATATTCTTTAGTATGAAAGACATGTCCATTGAAAAAATACCCATTATAGCACTTGACTTTTCTTTAAGGGCCTAGACTTAGTAAAGACAGTGAAATAGCAGCACTACCTCCCATTTGATCAACCTTATATATCAATTACAACAATAATCAATAAATGGATATTATATAATATTGAAGTACACTTAATGACATTGCAAGAGATAATGAGTTTGTGATAGGATTTACATGTGTTCTAAACCACGTGGCAAATTGTTCATCTTGTAATTGAAAGACCTGGGATTTAGTCAACTGTGAGTTATTGGACAGTAAGTATTGTCGATGTTGCCTGCAAGGTTATTCCAAATTATATGAGTTTATGGTATCACAATATATAAATAGTACACTCTTGACAAAGTTTTAGTCGAACATCTACTTACTTAATAAAAGGTCCAAGCTCATCTCAGTTAAATAAGACATAATTGTGTGCTTGTCTAAACTCTATTTCAGATAAATATCTTTCCCTCATGGCATTTTTACATGTGGGTCATTTAGGGTTGGAGAATATTGACACGTTCTCACTTAAAGGCACTTCATCACCATCATCATGTCGTGGAACACGATTGATCCTCGTTCTCAAATGAGGTTCAAAATAGTATGAGATAAATGTTGATATCTCCTCAACAATATAGGCCTCACATATTGACGCCTCAACATACGCCGTGTTCTTAACCTTTTTTTAAGATTGAACAAATATCTACATATATAGAATTAATAAAAAATTATCAATTAAAAAAATAAAAAAACATTTAAGTATGAATTACATAGCAACTATAATATCTAACCTCTCAAATAGATACATCCATCTGTACTGGACCGGTCCTCCAACTTTTATCTCAAACAGTAAATGTACGGGTAGATACTTTATTGAGTCAAAAAATAATGGAGGGAATATCACCTCAAGTCTGCATATTGTCTCACTAATATTCGTTTCAAGCCTTTTAATGTGATCAATATTAACTTGCTGGAGCATATATATCTCTGAA
This sequence comes from Populus alba, assembly GCF_005239225.2. Classification (NCBI taxonomy): domain Eukaryota; kingdom Viridiplantae; phylum Streptophyta; class Magnoliopsida; order Malpighiales; family Salicaceae; genus Populus; species Populus alba. The sequence continues at coordinate 12,766,558 of NC_133302.1, forward strand.
GAAATGACTAATCTCCGTGAGTGCAACCTATATCCCCTTTGGCAACAAATCATGAAAAGCTAATAAGATGAGTGTTTGCATAAACACATGGCAGTCATGACTCTTCATTCCATATAATCTGCATTCCTCCGTATTAACCAACCTTGATATGTTCGAGGCATGTCAATCGAGAAAACATAAATTCTTAAGTCATTTGTAGACTAATAGTTGTGCATTTTTCTTTAAAACATAACTTGCTCTTGGTTTTGCGACCCGTGACCCATCACAAACCAACTATATATTTTTATAGTTATAGAATAACGCTACATCCAATCTAGTCTTGATGTTGTTCTTTGTCTTCCCCTTCACATCCATGAAGGTGTTGAAAATATTCTCAAACACATTCTTTTCAATGTGCATGACGTCAAGGTTATGGCGGAGAAGACTGGTCTTTTAATAAGGAAGCTCCTAAAATATACTTCACTTCACCCAATTATGGGTCAAACCAAAACTATAAAACTTTTGCTTGCCTGATTGGAGACCAAACACAATGTCACTATACTCTAACACAAAATCATGCAATTCTTCACTAGAAAGATGCGGGGGTGCAACATCCATTTCAACTCTGCCAACAAAGAAATCCTTTCTATTCTTTCTGTACCTTTGATTCGGTGGTAAAAAACAACAATGATAGTAAAAAGAAGAAGCTTTACCCCCGTTTATTAAAGTGAATGCCTTGTTGTTCTTCATACAGTATGGATATACTAGTTTTCCATGCGTGCTCCAACCAGAAAACATTCCATAAGCTAGGAAATCATTGATCGTCCGCATCAAAGTCGCTCTCATAACAAAACTTTGTTTCTTCGATATATCATAAGTTAAAGCTCTAGAGGACCACAACTGCATCAACTCATCAATCAACAGTCGAAGACAAACATCTATATTCCGCCCCAAGCTGCTCGGACCTGGTATGACCATAGATAAAAACATGAACTCTGGCCTCATACACATCTCTAGTGGCAAGTTATAAACTGTTAATATGACCAGCCAACAAGAATAAGGAGCAGCAAATGACCCGAATGGGTTAAATCCATCTATACACAACCCAAGATGCACATTTCTTGATTCAATTGAAAAATGAGGATGCACATTGTTAAAGTGTCTCCATGCTTCCCAGTCAGAAGGATGCATCATCACTCCATCAACCGCATGATGTGATTAGTGCCATGTCATATGCTCAGCAGTCCTTGGTGACATGAATCACCTTTGCAGTCTAGGTGTGATTGGAAAGTATCTAAGTTTTTTATATGCCACGACAGTCTTTCCTTTGCCAATTCTGGGTTTGTAACGGAAATGCTCACATGTCATTCACTCGGTAAGCTCAGCATTTTCAAGGTAGTATAACATGCAAAAGTTAGGGCACATATCAATTTTCTGGTATCTTAAACCGAAGGGTTTTATAATGGCTTAGCAACATAGAAGTTCTCTTTTAGCCTGTTTTTTTTAGTTAAAATGCTTCTTACCCATTCGATAATGTTGTCATAACCGGCCTCACTCAACCCATAATCTAACTTGATGGTGAACACCTGTGTTACAGCCGATAATTTATTGTGGTTCGTATAGCCATCCCATAATGGTTCGTCAGAATCTTTCAACATATCAAAAAACCTTGTTGCATCTACATTAGGTTCTTCATTTAAGATTAGACATTCACTGACATTACCTTCACTCATTCTCATTGCATCCATAATCATATTCCTGTAAGGATTGTTGTTGTCATTTTCAACTTCATGCATGTTGCTAGCACTAAAATTTGACCTAACCACCCTTTCTACCATGCTCTTATTGCACTAGAAATTGACCTAACCACCCTTTCTACCATACTCTTATTAGGAACAAATAGTTCTCCATGTGCATACCAACACATGTAATCCTCTATGGACCTTTTGGTTAGAAGATGTATCGTTTCAACATCTTGATGCATAAACTTTTTATTTTTACACTTCCTGCATGGACACTTAATACTGCCATCAGTAAAATTTCTTAGGATAGATGTTGCAAAATTAATAAAACCTTGAACCTCATTACAATAATCCATCCTCTGCAATCCTTGGCGTGAGTCCCGATACATCCATGAACGATCATTCATGACTTCTATCGAACTTCTATAAAATTATGATGACAACATGTATTAATTAACTATGTTACGTAAATAAACATAACAAAAATATTTGTTTGTCCCGATACTATCCAACAAACTAAAAAAACACTTACGTTAAATATTCATTATCAATTATCAACTATCAACGCCCATACAAATTTATATATATATAAATTTATGAAAATCGCAACTTCGCAATAGAATTGATAAAAATTAAAACAGACCCGTTAAACAAGCTATTATTTATTTCATCACAACACATCTAATTTGGTGTAATTCAATCAAAGTTTCGACACTTTACAAACAAATATATTTTGACAAAATCTAAAACAAACTATAACAACTACAAAATTATATATTCACACTACAAGTTTCTTTCACAAATAACAATCAAACAAGTACATACGTTAACAAAAAAAATAATTATGCTTATAATATAAATAATAATATTTTTAATTATAATAAAAAAAATATATTTATAATACAAATAATAATATCATTGTGTATAGCTACGCTGCGAGATCCAAGGATATTAGGTCTCGCTGTTAGCCATACCCAACATCAGCAAGTCTGGGTGGGTAGGTAGACCTAACTCTATTTTGAAATGTTTTAGATCTGGCTCAACACTATTGGTGGCTCCTTTTGAAAGTATTTTGGATCTGGCCTGGTTGCCACACTTAACAGTGTTGAGTCCAGCTGTCAAGTCAACTCCAATAGAATTTGGCAGAGGAGGCAATACCACCAGCCATAATTCTTGCAAAAAAACACAGCAGAGGAATGCCCTCCTAGTGCTGCAGCTAGGTGCGCAGCTCTGCCCCTAGTGCTCAAGACTGGGTAGACCACGAGCCAGGTGTCTGCTGCCTAAGGCCATGGCCAGGCACTTGGCTGGCCCAACATCCTAGCTTGTCAGCCCTAGCGCCAGGTGTCAACATTCTAAGCTAATTAATTATAATTAATTAATACTTTTAATTACAATAAAGATCATAATATTTAGATACAAATAATAATATTCATCATGTTTATAATAATATTAAACTTGTGTGATCAAAATTTATATAGTAATAATTAAAAAAAAACAATTATTAACAACAATAATAATGATAGTTGTTACTATGCTTTTCTTTTTTTTTTTCAATTTTCTTCTAATCTTAATATCAATACTTTTAATTACAATAAAGATAATAATATTTAGAATACAAATAATAATTTTTACCATATTAATAATAATATTAAACTTGTCTGACCAAAGTTTCTATAGTAATAATTCTTTTTTGAAAAAATCATTAACAATAATAATAATGATAATTTTTATTATATATTTTTTTTCATTTTTCTTCTCTTCAGGATCTACTGATCCAACCGCGTGTTCCTCGAAACCCAAGGGCAATCAGAACAAACCTCGGTGGCCGAGTATGAACCCAACACATGGGTCTACGGGCTAGGCACTCGGGTCTGCAGACCTGCTTGCCCTAGGGCTGCAGCCAGTTGCGCGAGTTCGCCTTTAGCACCAAAGGCTGGGCAGACCCTACGCCAGGTGTTTGCATGTCATGATCTCGGCCAGCCCAAGCATTAGGTGGTTGCAGCCTGGGGTGTGGCCAGGCACACGTGGCTTTCCCAACGTCCAGGCTTAGCGAACAAGCGTCAGGTGTCTACAACCCCAGGGAGCGCGCCTCCAGCCTCACTATGCCCTCACCAAACAGTGCACTCTATAATGAAAAGCACTCACAGCTTATAGTAACTCTGCTACAGTGCGAAGCAGTATAATTCACAATAAAAACAATAACTCCTGCAATAATAAAATACTAATCTCTAGTTATAGTTAATATGCAAAAGTTTGCTCAATTCTTGTTAAGAGCCCATTAGTTATTAGAAATAAAAATCACATCACAAGGGGCAAATCTTACAGTTTAATTGAAAACAGAATGATGGGTTTGTAGTATTTTTATTGGGGCACATTGAGTGAAAGGCAACACAAAATAATAAATGCAGATTCTAGGACATGATGGTGGATGTAGCAAGCTTGGCTCTCAGGTCTTTTCTTAGAATCTTTCCACAATGAGTGAAAGACAACACAAAATAATAAATGCAGATTTAACGGAATGAATTCTAGGACATGGTGGTGGCTGTGGCAAGCTTGGCTCTCAGGTCTTTTCTTAGAATCTTTCCAGAAGCCGATTTGGGAATAGAATGAACGAAGAACACCTTGTGCAGTTTCTTGTAGAACACCACCTGTTTAGAACAAAATGTAAGTGTATGTATGATCTTAGCTTCCAATATTGGACGAGGAAGCTTTTCTTTTTCCTTGTTCTTAATAAGTATTGAAACCCTTAATAGGATTGTTTAGAAATGGCATCTTTTTTAACATTGAAAGAGCTAGTATATATATATTGAAGTTGCACGAGCACCTGCTTTGCAATGTAGTCTTTTACTGCCTCTTCACTAAGGTCAAGTTCATCTGAGCGGACCACAAACGCGACAGGAACTTCACCAGCAACCTCGTCTTTTTGCCTGTTGTTTCCATACAAGTTATCTCGGCTTTGAGACAGAAAACATGATTAAAATAAAAGAAACACGAGCTCTCTAGCTTTAGGGGCCTTGGAATAAAATGACAGAATAACACCAATTCCTTTCCTAATCCGATTGAACAAGTGTGTTATTAAGAGAAATGATACAGATATGATGATGAGTTTGATTGTACTTACGGAACAACAGCCGCATCCGCAATTGATGGGTGGTTTACAAGGAGAGCCTCAAGCTCCGCTGGCGGCACCTGAACATAGAGCATGGAACATGCTTGTTAAATTGTCAGCTAGGTATAAAGGCCACAATACATGCACAGATATGAAAGGAAATAGGTCCAATGTCAGACATGCCTGGAAGCCTTTGAATTTTATGATTTCCTTCACTCTATCAACAATGAAAATCTCGTCGTCGTCGTCGACATAACCTATATCTCCAGTGTGGAGCCAACCCTCAACGTCTATGGTGTTTGCCGTGGCTTCCGCGTCATTCAAATATCCTGTTTGGGCTTAGGCTATTAAGGGATAATAACTTTGGAACTCTGGCATGTTTAACCTCAGAAAAACAAAAACATTTTCAAGGTGCACCCTTTGCAGAGAATAGATTATAGATATACTGTAGATGGTATTATGTACATAGCCTCTCCTACAAAAGAATGATATAATTAATTATGTTCTTGGCATATCAAGCTGAGAGTGGAGAAATTACCGAACCTTTCATGATTTGGGATCCACGGATGCAGATTTCACCAGGTTGGTTGTAACCAAGAGAGCGACCGGTCTCAGGGTCAATGACCTTGAGCTCTGCGTTTCTAACCACCGTTCCACATGACCCAGACTTGGTTGGGAAAGGTTGCTTTGAAAAGGCTAAGCACATTGATAGCACAGGCCCCGCCTCTGTCATCCCATAACCCTGTTCATCGTCGAAGCCATCATCAACAGTTTCCTTACTTGTATGATTATTTTACTTCACTTCTTGAATAATGTCAGCTCCACCAAATAAATTCTTGAAATATGATATTGCTTTGGTATTTATTTCTTATAATCAATCCCATGAAGCTACATATCAATACAATTTCATTATTAATTATCTTATTAGAAATGTGATTGTAATTATATTTTAAAATATTTTTTATGTTAAAATATATTAAAAATAATATTTTTATTTTTATTTAAAATGAATGTATTAAAATAATCTAAAAAATATAAAAATATATATATATTTTTTTATAAAAAAAAATTATATTTTTTTGAAAGTACTGGTTGTCACACGTTTCCAAATCCGCAATAAATTGCGATCTTTACAACTGTGATAGCTGCCACCTCCAATGCCTTTAATTGCAATGCAATAACATTTGACTCCTCATTGGATCGGATATCGGATCTAAGATCTCCGGTTCCGGTCATCATCAAGAGGCCACTAGTTAAATTATTGGTTATTCAAATATTTATATATTCTTTTTATTACATGCAAATATTTATTTTTCAATACTGTGTGATATGTCTACCTAAATATTGTACCATGTGACGTGTCCATATAGTCAAGAATCATACATACACAGAACGGATATAGGCAATCCACATATATGATTATTCTTCTAAGAAAATAAAAAATAAAAAAACTACCACGAACTTTTTATAATAAGAAATTAGTTCTTAACCTTTTCTTTTTAATTCGATTTGACTATCTGACGTTGCTTTCATCTACAACATCGATCGTACATCCATTTTCATTAAGTTTTATTTTATTTTCTTTTAATTTTATTTCACCTGTCAATTTGGTGAATACAATAGTTTTTTTTTTTAATATAGAATTTTGAAAACATGTATCACTTGAAAAAAATTAAATCGATATGATTGTAATATTATTTTTTAATAATTTTGAAATTAAAAATAATTTTAATATATTTTTAAAATAAAATTTCTTTAAAAAAAAAAAAAACCAAACTATGAATCAGAGTAAATAGAGCCTAAAACAGCTCAAGTATCGTAAGATTTGTCCAACCACAAAAATAGTGATTCTCTTCTACCTTTGCCATATATTTAGCAAAACGAAAACGCGCACACACCACACTATACGCATGTCATGTACATATATGTTCATGAAAACTTTCATTAATTAATTAGTGGCAAAGTAGCTAACACTAACCTGTCCCAGGATGGCCTGAGGAACCCTGCTCCTGAGGGCGTCCTCGAGCTCCTTCCCTAGTGGCGCAGCCCCTGACAGGACTACCCTGATCGAACTCAAGTCGAAGTTCGCCACCAGTGGGTTCTTGGCCAACGCCAGCACCAGTGGTGGCACCACAGCCGCAACCGAAACATTGTGTTTCTGAATGAGCTCTAGCAGTGATCCTATCTCAAACTTTTGCATTAAAAGTACAGCAGAACCGGCTCTCAACGAGCATAACAACACGCTGTTCAAAGAAAAGATGTGAAACAAAGGTAAAACGCATAAAACAACGTCATCTTGTTTCAGGTATAAATTTGGGATCTCTCCATCAACTTGTTGAGCCACACTTGTTATCAAGCTCTTGTGAGTCAGTATCACTCCTTTTGGGAGCCCTGTTGTCCCTGAAGAGAATGGTAATGCCACAGGATCATCCGGAAGGATTGAAACTGTTGGCATTTCACTCTCGTTAGCCTCGACAAGCACATTGAAATGTAGACAGTTCTCTGGCGGGTCATCAATGGTGATTACTATGAAATCTTCCCCCGGTTTTTGGTTGTTTTCATGGCAATCACTATCTCCTAGCTTGTTCACATATTGAGACTGGGTTATAATCAGTTTCGCACGAGAAGCAGAGAATTGCTTGAATATTTCACTTTGAGTGTAGAAAGGGTTCGCAGTGGTGGTGACTGCACCGATCATGGAAGCACCCATGAAGGAGAAGACGAATTCTGGGCAGTTTTGGAGCAGGGTCATGATTACATCGCCTTTCTTGATGCCCAAATCGGATAACCCAGCAGCGACCTTCCGAGATATTAGGTGAGTTTCGGCAAAAGAATAGGTTTTTCCCGTGGAACCTGAAATCAAGCATGGCCTATCTGAGAAATCAGAGAGGTTTTCAAAGCAGTATGCGTGCAGAGGGAGGTGGTTCGAGATGGTTATATCTGGTAGTTTTGATCTGAAAATATGATCAGTTTCATGAGAGGATGGTGCGTTTTGGTTTTGTGGGGGGGAGAGTTCCGGTTTCGGGGGCTCAACCGTGGCCACGGACATCATGTTTCTTGAGATGGAAGGGAGTTTCTCTCTGTGATAAATGTATCTAACGCAGAATGTATACCCAACCAATCCCAATTCTGTATGGTGCTAATCGATCGATCGTTGTGGATGCGTGTACGAGGACGGAGCCAATCGAGCAAGGTGTAATAAATACAGGAGCACAGAAAGTTTGGTGAAAGTAGTGGTGAGAGACTGGTAGCTGAGCTGGCAAATTGAAGATGAGGTGAGTAGGAAGGGAGCCAAAGCATGCCCATCTCACATTCAAGAAACCAAACCCTATGGCTCATGCAGTTCCCATCAAAGCCGAAGCTCTCACCTACCCTCAAGAGTCAATTGGCAGCGATTGGTTGACACGCGTAAATAAACGACACTCACAACAGCTTACGTGGCAGACAAGTCTTTTATGAGATGACACTAGGAACTTAGTGCATGGCAAATTTACTCTTTCATAGTCATCATAATAATTATCCATAACTTTCACAATAATTTTTATTGCCGTGTTTCGTTACCGTTAATTAATAAAAAAGTCACAGAAAATTACGATAGAAGGGATGTAAAAGAATAGGAAACATAGTTGGGTTTTATGGTAATATATAAGATAAAATAGAAGTCTATGTACTTGTTTAGTTACTTAAGGGATTACAATTTAATGTTAACTTGATGAATACAAACCCAATCTAATTTAGGTGAATTTATTTGGATTATTCGATAGATAATAGACAGGGTATGAAATTAATTAACCCGATCCAAAATCTATCTAAACCTAACTCAATATATATAGACTTCAAACATGCATATTAATTGTTATATTTTTGGTTGAATAAATAATAGTCAGATGAATACTCATATGAATACCTGAAATCCAATGAATTTTTTATAAATATCTAAATTTTTTATCCCATAAGTAATGAGTAGGATATAAATATCAAGATAGTTTAGCTGATATCATTTGATATATAATTCAATTCATGGGTATCTATTACCATCCCTAGTTTAGTTAATGAGGGATAAAATAAAAATGTAATAATTTAATTTTTTTAATTTTCAAAAAAAGTAATAAATAATAAAAATAACTAATGAAAAATGAATGAATGAAAAATAATTTGAGGATTGGGTCAAGACAACACAAATTGAAAAATAATGATCGGATGAATACCCATATGAATACTCGAAGCCTGATGAATATTTTATGAATATCTAAATTTTTTATCTATTAAGTAATGAGTAGAATATAGATATCAAGATAGTTTAGCTAATATCATTTGATATATAATTCAATTCATAGGTATCTATTATCATCCCTAGTTTAGTTAATGAGATACAAAATAACATTGTCATAATCCAATTTTTAAATTTTTAAAAAAACATAAATAAAAAATAATTTGAGAATCGAGTCAAAACAATACAAATTGAAAGTTTAAAGACTAATAAAGATGGAACTATAAATTTGGAAAGTCAATTTTGGTAGAAATTCAAAGAATTAATAAGTTTAGGGACTTAATTAAACCTTGAATTAATTTAATAAATAAAATCAGGAGCTTAATTAAAGAAATGATACATTTAGAGACTTAATTGAACTTGAAATTAGTTGAATTAATAAAATCAATGATTTAATTGAAAAAATACCAAAGTTAGGAGCTGGTTCGAGGTAAAATAACAAGAAATTAGAGTCCAATGATCAAGGTGAAATGGAAATTAGAGTCCAATGATCAAGGTGAAATGAGAATGGTACTGTAGGGAGTTTGATTTATTTTTTCATGGTAATTTTAAAACAATTAAAAGTTGAAGAGTCAATTAAGGATTGAATTGAATAATTCAAAAATGAAGGATTGTTTTCTAAATGGCACTGAAATCCAGGGGTCCAATTGCAATTAATCCATGGGCAAAACTAAAAAGAATAATATTTTCCATGAATAAGGATCCAATTGCTAAATGTCAGAACTTCAAAGGGCACATTAAAGGCAAATCAGTTAAGGAACAAAACGGTGTCGTTTCAAAAAATTATGATAAAAGGGATTAAAAAGAATATAAAATATAATTGGGTCTGATAGTAATATATATAAGATAAAATAAAAGCCTTTGTACTTGTTTAGTTAGTTAAGGGATTACAATTCAATGTTAACTAATACAGTCCGAACATAATTTAGGTGAGTTTATTTGGATTTTTTGGATTTTTTGATGGGTAGTAGATTCCATCTAAACCTAACTCAATACACACACACATCTCGAATATACATATTAATTATTTTATTTTTTGTTGAATAAATAATAGTCAAATGAATATTTATATGGATATCTAAAACCTAATAAATATTTTATGAATATCTAAATTTTTTTATCCGATAAATAATGAGTAGGGTATAGATATCAAAATAGTTTGGTTGATATCATTTGATATATAATCTAATTCACGAGTATCTATTATCATCCCTATTTTAGTTAATGAGGGATAAAATAAAATTTTAATAATTTAATTTTGATTTTTTTTAAATAACTAATAAAAAATGAATGAATAAAAAATAATATGAGAATTGGATCAAGACAACACAAATTGAAAGTTTAAAGACTAAAAAGGATGAAACTAGAAGTCAATTTTAATAGAAATTAAATTTTTTTTGATAAGTTTAAGAACTTAATTAAACCTTGGATTAGTTTAATTAATGAAATCATGAGTTTAATTGAGCATTAATAAGTTTAAAGACTTAATTAAACTTGAAATTAGTTTCATTTATGAAATCAAGGGCTTAATTGAAAAAATACCAAAGTTTGGGGCTGATTCAGGGTACAATTGTAAGAAATTAAAGTCCAAGGACCAAGGTGAAATGGCGGGGGTACTATGGAGAGTTTAATTGATTTTTTCGGGTGTAATTTTGAAAGAATAAAAAGTTGAAGAGTCAATTAAGGATTGAATTAAATAGTTTAAAAATCAAGGACTGTTTTGTAAATGGCGCTATACTCCAGGGGTCCAATTGCAATTAATCCAGGGGGCAAAATTAAAAAGAAAAAGATTTTCTATGAATAAGGGTCCAATTGCTAAATGTCAGAACTTCAGGGGCAAATTGAAATTAGCCATATCAGTTAAGGAACCAAACGGCGTCGTTTCAGAACCAAGGACTGTTCATCTCCTTCATCCCCCCGCTCGCCCCCACGATGCGTCGCAGACAGTCCTGCAAGGTTGCCTCATCATCTGGAGACGACCGCATGGCATTCCCACGAACAGGGAGTGAAAGAAAGACGGAGGAAGGGGAAAACAGGGGAGAGAATACCAGGAAAAAGAACAGAGAAAAACGCAAAGGAAAGAACGAGCAAACACATAAGAGGACATAACACGGGAGAACAGAGCAAACGAAAAGACAAAGAAAAAGAAGCACAGGGAGATAGACCAGCAATCTCACGTCTTCGTCTCCAGTAGGAAAAATCACAACAACAAAAAAAAAAAAAAAACAAGAGACCGAGAGCTAGGACAGAAAGACCAAGAAGAAAGACCAGAAGAAGAGAAGAAGAAACAGAGGAGAGAGTGCACCACACGTCTTCGTCTCCAGTGGGCAATCTTTCCCCGCTTTGCGGTTTCATTTTGTTTGGCACTGCGCGAAGGTGTGCAGAGCATGCGTCAATAATTAACGCACCGGGCTGCTTCAGCCTGCCGGGTCTCTGGTTTCGGCCAGGAACTAGGCTAGTCCCTATCTTTACTGACTGAGCTAAATCCCTAAATAAAAATAATTGATGCTGGCCTGGGTCTCAAGCCCAGCTGACCTAATTTGAATTGGGTAAGGGTGTGTAATTCATTTTTTTTTTTTTTTATATTTCATCAAACGAGTTACTTTGTGATGTTAGAAAATTCCAAAACATTTTTGAACTCTTTTAAATTTATTTGTGGGTCCTTTATATATTTATTTTTTAAAAAAAATTCACTATATATTTAATTTGTGAATTTTACTGTGAAATGCAAATAAAATAACCGATACATACATATTTTTTGTATATAAAAAAACAATATATATATATATGATTTGATTTCAATTCAAATTTTATTGGTTTATTTATTAATGTAGAGTCAAGAATATCATGTTTTTTTTTTATTACATAATATTTACTTATGTCAGAATTGGAAGTATTCGTATCCGAATATTAATTGGAGCCAAAGTCAAGAGTATTATAAGCAGACCATCGGTAGCATAATCCAACAAACCTTTAACAATTTAAGATAAACTAGCAATGCAGCTTATCTCGGGTAGGACGCTTAAGGGGTGATAATATCTTTCCTTTTACATAACCAATCTCGTTTCTTAGAATCTCTGTTAATCAGTTAGGGTTTCTAATGACCATAATACTTGATGACAACTCCTTAAATAAAATATTTTTCTTCTAATAACAAGATGCTAGAAATCTGTTATTTCGCTTTAGTAATTTAATTTTTAAAGGTCATCACAATCTCAGATACGACAAAAATAATATATGAAAAAAAAAATCAATTTACTCAATATGCATCTCTATCAAACTTACAATGTTAATGCATGATAAATTTACTCTTTCATATAAAATTGGTATTTCGAATTATAATTATCCATATCTTATTTTATGTATTGAGAGAACATTGTATTATTATATGCATTGAATGATTTATATTTTGTTACTGTTTTGAGATAGAAAAGACATGCAATTATAATAGAAAAGATGAAAAAAATAAGAGATAAAATTGTGTTTGATAATAGTGTATAAAATAAAGTGATTATCTTTATATTTTGTTTGGTTGATAAGAGGAAAAAGTAAAATAAAATATAAAAAAGTCATGTATTACATAAAACTTTTTTAAAAAAATAAATAGAATTCATGAATTTCACTTTGCATTAATATTTTTAAACTAACTTAAAATGATAATTGCTTAAATCATATTTGATTTTTAAAAAAATATATCATAAAAAATAATTCATTAGAAAGAAAATAACATAATTGAATTATGATTTACTCAACACCAAATCATTTCTCCAATTATAATTAGTAATAAAATAGTAATTAAATCAATCCTATATCAAATAAAATATTTTTCCCTAACACCAAGTTAAAATCTAACATAGTTAAAAATGCAAGATAATAATTTCATCACAAATATATATATATATATATATATTTTTTGTAATAATTCAAATCCTACCTCTTCATTGTTAAATCCAATTTCTTTGATAACATGATGAATTTTTATTTTTTTATATTACGTATGTTTTAATAATTATATTACTTTTTCAATAATGATATTCCTTTTCTTTTATAATGTTAAAAAACTTATTAGTAAAACGATTTCTTATCCTTCTTATCATAAATCGCTTTTTAATTAATTCATTTTATTCAATTCATAAAAATATAATTTACTATAATTCATTCATTTTTGTGTTTTTTTTTAATTTATTAAATTATATAAATCAATTTATAATTTATTTTGAGAAACTGATTTTTTCATATTAATTTTATGAAATGAAAATACAAACTTTTAATACATTATATTCTTAGAAAATATTTTTAAAATTAATAAAAGTGCACTCGCATGTGTTCATATATGACTGTAATGAAACATATTTGAAAATAAATAAACTATAAGAAAAACATAAAATATATTGTCTTGGAACCAGGCTAAGACACTACTGGGTAGAGGTGAGTAAAAAAACCGATAAACCGATTAAACCGAAAAAAATTAACTGAAAAAAAAAAAAAAACCAAATTAACCGATTAAAAAATCACAAAAAAATTCTGCTTCGGTTTGGTTTCGGTTTCTAAAGTCTGAAACCAATTGAACCGTACCAAACCAATTCAACTAGTCGGCACTTAAAAAAAAAAAAGAACAAGTATAAATGCAATGTTTTCTAACCCTAGAGTAACATTCAACTATCAGCCACCTCCCTCTCTTCTCTGCATATTTCTCCCTTTACTCTCAATGGGTCTTCACCTGATGCGAACCTCGTGATCACGTGGTCACGCAACCCACAATCAAGATTGAGATCTGATCCCGGAAAGCCGAAATAGGTCTGATATGAGTGCGATAAGTTTGTATTGGACCCCTCTTGCACATGGATAAGATGTACTAGGATCTCCTCTTGATACTCCAATGGACCTTCCAATTCTGACTTGGTGGAAACCTTCAAAACCAATGCATTCAATGCGTCTTTCAATGTCTTTGTCTTGGACCGAGTCATTGGTCCATTTGGAACATGTAATGGGTCCTTGCTGGTGTTTCTGGGCTGGTCCGCACCATCCCCTCTCTCCTCGAAAGGATTCGACCTCGAATCAAAATCTGTGTCAAACAAAGTAAGATCAGCAACATTAAAGGTAGCACTAACATTATACTCACCTGGAAGGTCAATTTTGTATGCGTTGTCATTGATTCTCTCTAAAACCTGAAAAGGACCATCACCACGAGGCTATAATTTTGATTTCCTTTGGTTAGGAAATCGTTCCTTACGCATGTGCACCTATACCCAATCACCGGGTTGGAAAACAACCAGTTTACGTCCCTTATTTGCTTTAGAAGCGTAAAGTCTGTTCTTTTTCTCTATTTGTAGTCGAACTCCCTTTCTTTTTCTCTATTTGTAGTCGAACTCCCTCATGGAGTTCTCTCACCATCTTTGCCTTCTTTTCACCATCTAAACTTACCCTTTCTTTAAAAGGTAAAGGAATTAAGTCCATAGGAGTTAGTGGATTAAAACCATAAACAATTTCAAAAGGAGAAAAAGTAGTAGTTGAATGCACAGTTCTATTATAAGCAAACTCAACAAAAGGCAAACATTCTTCCCAACTTTTCAAATTATTTTGAATTATAGCACGTAAAAGTTAGGATAATGTTCTATTCACTACCTCAGTTTGTCCATCTGTTTGAGGATGGCATGTTGTCGAAAATAAGAGTTTAGTTCCCAACTTTCCCCATAAGATCTTCCAAAAGTAACTAAGGAACTTAACATCACGATCTGACACTATACTCTTAGGAATGCCATGCAAACATACAATCTCTCTAAAGAACAAGTCTGCGATATGAGATGCATCATCTGTTTTATGGCATGCAATGAAATGCGCCATTTTAGAAAACCTATCTACCACAACAAACTCTACCTTTCTTTGACCTAAGTAAACCTAAAATAAAGTCCATAGAGATATCTACCCAAGGTTCAGTAGGCACAGGTAGTGGTGTATATAATCCATGTGATTGTACTCTAGATTTTGCCTTTCTACAAGCAATGCACTGTTCACAAATTCGTTGCACATCTCTTTTCATCTTTGGCAAATAGAAATGCTCATGCAATACATTCAAGGTTTTCGCAACCCCAAAGTGACCCATTAAACCACCCCCATGTGCTTCACGAACAAGCAATTCACGCAAAGAACTAGCAGGAACACACAATCTATTTTCTTTGAACAAATAACCATCCATCAAATAAAACTTACCAAAAGCCGAATGTCCACATGCATTATAAATCTCAGCAAAGTCAGAATCATTATCATACAATTCCTTCACATATTCAAAACCTAACAATCTAGTATTCATGGCGTGTAAAAGAACATACATGCGCGAGAGTGCATCAGCTACGATGTTCTCTTTCCCTTGCTTATACTTGATTACGTAAGGAAAAGTTTCAATGAATTCAACCCATTTTGCATGCCTCCTATTCAACTTACCTTGTCCTTTCAGATGTTTCAAGGACTCATGATCCGAATGGATTACGAACTCTTTTGGCCACAAGTAATGTTGCCATGTCTCAAGTGCTCTTACCAAAGCATAGAGTTCTTTGTCGTGAGTGGGATAGTTCAAGGTCGCTCCACTTAACTTCTCACTGAAATACGCAATAGGTCTCCGATCTTGCATCAAAACAGCACGTATTCCTATTCCAGACGCATCACATTCTATTTCAAATGCTTTTGTAAAATCAGGTAAACCCAAAACAGGTGCAGAACATAATTTCTCTTTCAAAAGAACAAATGCCAATTCTTGTTCCTCCCCCCATTTAAACTCAACTGATTTTTTAACAACTTCATTTAAAGGGGCAGCTATTGTACTGAAATCTTTCACAAAACGCTGGTAAAAACTAGCTAACCCATGAAAACTCCTTACCTCACTTACCGATTTGGGTGTAGGCCAATCCCGGATGGCCTTAACTTTCTCCTCATCCATCTCGATACCCTGTGCAGTTACAACATAGCCAAGAAACACAATTTTTTCCATGCAAAAGGCACACTTTGTAAAATTAGCATACAATTTCTCAAAACGCCGGTAAAAACTAGCTAACCCATGAAAAATCCTTACCTCACTTACCGATTTGGGTGTAGGCCAATCCCGGATGGCCTTAACTTTCTCCTCATCCATCTCGATACCCTGTGCAGTTACAACATAGCCAAGAAACACAATTTTTTCCATGCAAAAGGCACACTTTGTAAAATTAGCATACAATTTCTCACTACGCAACACACTAAGTACATTACGCAAATGATCAAGATGCTCAGTTAAGTTCTTGCTATATATCAAAATGTCATCAAAATACACAACCACAAACTTACATATAAATGCACGCAAAACATGATTCATTAAGCGCATAAATGTACTAGGTGCATTTGTAAGTCCAAACGGCATTACTAACCATTCATACAAACCATGTTTAGTTTTAAATGTTGTTTTCCACTCATCACCTTCTTTCATCCTAATTTGATGGTACCCACTTTTCAAGTCAATTTTAGAGAAAATACAGGATCCATGTAACTCATCTAACATGTCATCAAGCCTAGGAATGAGATGTCTATATTTTACCGTTATGTTGTTGATGGCCCGACAATCAACACACATCCTCCATGTTCCATCCTTCTTTGGCACAAGTAGCACGGGTACAGCACACAGGCTCATACTCTCACGAATGTAGCCCTTTTCCATCAGCTCATCAACTTGCCTTTGAAGCTCCTTCGTCTCCTCGGGATTGCTTCTATAAGCTGGTCGGTTAGGAATTGAAGCTCCGGGTACGAAATCAATCTAATGCTCTATCCCCCTTAATGGTGGTAATCCGCTAGGAGTATCATCGGGGAACACATCATCAAATCCCTGCAACAAAGAAATAGCAACACTAGGCACAATATGATCAAGATCATTAGTATTAAAGTAAGCCTATTTGTACACAAGTAAGATCATTGGCTTGTTAGTGAAAAATACAGATCTGACCTCACCCTCTCTAGCATAAAAATTAGGTTGTTTCTTTAGTTTTTCCACACAATTCTCATCACACTTGCTGACTTTCTTCACTCCTCTTGTCTTACGTCCACTCTTGGCCAAATTTGGGTGTTTTTGAGTTGTGGTCAAATGGTTTGATTTGTTTGGAGTGTTGGCCGAATATTTGTTTGTGTTTGGATGGGTGGCCAAATGGGTTGTAGTGGTTTGGGTTCTAGCCGAATCTAATGGTCTTCTCTCCCCTTGTTCCTCACCTTGATTTTCTCTCCCCATCGCCTCATGCTCACTTTTTAGCTTTATTTGATCATCATACACCTGTTTGGGTGTAAGAGGTACAAGAGTGATGGTTTTACCATCTTTTACAATGGTATACCTATTTTTAACCCCATCATGAATTGTCTTCCTATCATATTGCCATAGTCTCCCCAAAAAGATGTGACTTGCTTGCATTGGTACCACGTCGCACAGAACTTCATCAACATATTTCCCAATTGAAAATGGAACCACAACCTGTTTAGTCACTTTCACTTCACCACTATCATTCAGCCATTGCAATCTATATGGTTTAGCATGCTTAGCAGTACACAAATTCAGTTTACTAACAAGGGTGGCACTGCAAACATTAACACAGCTTCCACTATCTATAATTAAACCACACACCTTTCTTTGTACGTAACAACGCGTATGGAAGATGTTCTCCCTTTGTTCATTAGTATCATCTTCTTTAACCTGAACCTGAAGTATTTGCCTTATAACCAAGGACTCCTCAACCGGTAATGCTAACTCATCCCCATCACTATCCTTCAATGGTGGCATGCCTTCACAATCAGAACTGTCACTTTCAGATTCCACATCACCATTATCTCTAATCATCATAATTCTCTTGTTTGGACACTCTGAAGCATAATGTCCATGTCCCTGACACCTAAAACATTTAACATCATGAGTACGTTTAGGTTGAGTTTCAGATTTATCTTTGGCATCAGTAGGGACATCAACTTTAGCCTTTGGTGGTTCAGTTCTAGAAGGACCAAAGGATCTTGGGCGGACAATGCCCTCTCTCTTTAGATTCGACTTCCAAGATGATGACGAACCCGAATTAAACGCTGGTCGAGCATGCCCCCTCCTAAGTTGTCTCTCCACCTTTGTCGTCATGTGAACCATGTCCTCTAGCTCCACATAGTGCTGTAGCTCAACCACATTAGCAATGTCCCGATTCAACCCATTAAGAAATCTAGCCATGGTGGCTTCTCTATCCTAAACAACATTAGCCCGAATCATTGCTATCTCCATCTCTTTGTGATATTCATCTATTGTCTTATAACCTTGATTCAGACCTTGGAGCTTCAGATATAAGTCTCTATAATAGTGGTTTGGCACAAATCGTCTCCTCATTAAGACTTTCATCTCCCCCCAAGTCTGAACAGGTCGCTCGCCATTCCTCCTCCTACTAATCACAATCTGATCCACCAAATCAACGCATACTCCGTAAACTCAATTATCACCAATTTCACCTTTTTCTGTTCAGAATAGCTATGGCAATCAAAAATCCAATCTACCTTTTTCTCCCACTCCAAATAAGCCTCGAGATCGTTTTTACCTTGAAATGTAGGAATTTTCAGTTTAATGGTGTCAAGTCCCCATCCATATCTTCATAAGTGCTCATGCCACGGAAATTCACATTCCTCCTAGCCCTGTTCGATCCAGACGTGATTCCTTGGCCAGCTGATGCAAAATCATAGTCATCTTCACCCCCATCTGCGTTTTCATCAACAAACTCTTCAACATCAGATCTGACATTCTGTGCCGCTATACGGACCGTATTTCCCCGTCGATCAGCCCCACTATTCTGTTGCTTTATCGAATTCACCTTATCTTTCAGATCCTTGTACGTCCTAGATAACAGCTCAAGTTGCTGGCCTATAGATCGCAATTGGAAAGCTACGTCAACGTTTTGTGTCGCTGATTCGTTATTTTCAGACATTCTTTGAATCTGCAAAATTTGGTCAGTAGCACAAATATATCCTCACACCTCTCGTGTATCACACAAACAAAAATTAAGGCTTTTCACTCTATTAAGCTCTCTACGCCTTTTACCTCACAACTTGCTTTTTTTTGGTTCTTTAGGAACTGAAATTAACAAATCAAAGTCAATAGCCTTCGCAGCGCACTCTAAATATAATTTTCAGACTCAAGAATCAATAAATATACTGAAAAAAAAAAAAAAAAGCAAAACAAAACTAGGATTACGATTTTGCGAGTAGCAATGCAAATTCGTACGAATTGTGGACGAAACGAAGACACGAAATAAAACAGAAGTGAATGTTAAGAAAACAATTACTTGACTCCTAGATAATCCAAATATAGCAGAAACAAAAATATTTGGACAAAACTAAACAACAAAGATCATGTTTTGAAACTTGAGGCAAATCTAACCTATTACGTAATTTTATGTAACAGAATTGAAACCCAGACCAAACGATCTCGAAATGACCTCAAATTCAATATTTAGTATTGCAATACTATGAAAACACCAAAAATCAATTTATAGGTCGTTCTATAATGTCTAGGTACCCAAACCCCTTGTATGATCAGTTTGCGACAGAATTGAACCTCCAATTAAAACCTCCAAAAACTGATATCAAAATAATTCCAAATTTAATATGTGGTGTAATCGCATACCCAATACTCAGAATATGAAGTTTCCCAAGGTGTTTTACCTAGGGTTCACTAAGAGTAGTGTTTTGCGGCAGAATTGAAACTCGAATTAAAACCTCAAGCAAATAATATCAGAATAAGCCCAACTTTGATATATCATGTGATCCCACCCCCAAAAGACTGAATATGAAGTTTAAATTGATTCCGAGGTGGTTTGTTTATGGTTCACCAAGATTTGTGTTTATGCTGCAAAAATTGAATGATCCTTCAAATTTCAACTAATCACTCTTTTCTCTATTTCTTTCTGATTTTTTTTTCTTTTTAACAAAATGATATGATTAGAGACAGTAACAAGATGAAATATAAACTTTTTTTTTTTTGCTTAGATGACACAGACATGAAGAACAAGAAGATGGATGCAAACACTGAAAAACTTAAGGGACACTAAAAAAAACGAAAATAATAGAATGATATGACCTTGTTTCGGAGCCTAGCTCTGATACCAACTGATGCGAACCTCGTGATCACGTGGTCACGCAACCCACAATCAAGATTGAGATCTGATCCCGGAAAGCCGAAATAGGTCTGATATGAGTGTGATACAATGGAAACCTGCCCCAAGGCACCAACACTATTGGAATGAGTAGAATGACGCCACGAAGCCAGTTAATCTTCGATAAGTCAGATTCAGTTCGTTTAAGAACTGAAGAATGCAAGAATCACTCGTTAAAACTGAAAAATTCCCAAATAAGTTTGTATTCCCTTTATGACCCACAAAACTGAAAAGATAAGATGTACTAGGATCTCCTCTTGATACTCCAATGGACCTTCCAATTCTGACTTGGTGGAAACCTTCAAAACCAATGCATTCAATGCGTCTTTCAATGTCTTTGTCTTGGACCGAGTCATTGGTCCATTTGGAACATGTAATGGGTCCTTGCTGGTGTTTCTGGGCTGGTCTGCATCATCACCTCTAACAACTAAGAAGAAGGATGTTGCTTTAATAGTCAAAGTAGAGGACTATCAGGTCCACCAAGAAAACCCCCTCCAATCTTTATTGTGTCAAAAAATCCCATTTCCGACGTTAGTCTCTACCAACAACAGCAGTCCCTTGCTTACCAGAAGTTGCAGTCATCTCAAGTAATTTACCAATTAGTGCCTTATTATACTTTCACTTATTTCTTTTTAAAGATATAAGAGAGGCTCCTACTTTTGCTGATTACTAATTGAGGCTTATGCTCTGTTTGTTTCTTATTCAAATTTCAGCATCTGAGACGACAAGTGATGCAGCAACATGGTGTTTGGGGAGGGCAAAACAACATTTTAGGGATTGAAGTATTGTTTCCTCAAAAGCCACATCAAACCCAGCCACTGGTCCAAAACAAAGGGAGGAATATTACTAGTGTTGATAGAGGACCAATGGGTTTGAACCGGTTTGGAAGGGGAAAAAACCAAACTGAACCGAAATTAATCGGTTTGAACTGGTTTTTGGTTTGGTTCGGTTCAAAAAATAAATAAATAAATTGGTTTGGTTTTTATTTTGGTTCAAAACCAAACCGAATCGAAAATGATCAACCCTACTACTAGATTGAAAAAAAACAAATAGACAACACATGTTTCATTTGAACGATGCGTTATTTATCATTGTCTTCTTTAACCTCTCATCGGTTTCTGGGTTTTATTATTAGATCAAGATCAACTTATTGGTCAACTAGAAATACATTAATCTTGACTTTATTTTCATGGAAAAAAAAATGAAAACACTTCATTCAATATTATAAACTTAAATTTAACATTAAAAATCACTTTTAAGAAACTATTCAACAAATAAATTCAAATTTAAACTTTTAGATCTCAAACTTCAAATTCATGTATCTTCCAATTCTATCCATTAAGATTTCTAAATTAGGTGTTTATGAATTCCTTACAATGAGAGCTTTCATTTTGGTGAAAAACTAGGTTGGGTCAAGATGAAAATTTGTTACCCTAAGTAAAATAAAAGGGTGAAAGAAAATACCCTAGCTTTTATTTTGGTGAAAAACTAAGTTGGGTAAAGATGAAAATTTGTTATCCTAAGTAAAATAAAAGGGTGAAAAAAAATAACCTAGCTGCTTAAAAACTTATATGAATCCATTTTATTTTCTCATTTCTCTCATCATCCAAAACTTAACTACCAAGTGTGAAACCTTTAAGTTCAATTTGTTTTGTAGAAAAACAATTGCTCTATAATATTTTTACATGAAAAAATCAATTATTTTTCATTATTTAGATATATTAATAAAAATATCTTCATGTAAAATATTATCTTTCATTAATAATTTTTTAGTAATATTAATAAGATGATATAATTATAATGTTTGTAAAGGAGATAATAATGGTGGTGATAAAGTTAATCCTCATTTATCTCAAGTGGAACTTGTGGCAACACATGGGTGAGATCCATCTCAGCCTTCTGAAGTAACGATAGATGAAATACATCATGTATCTTTAATAAATGCAGTGGTAAAGACAATCTATATGCAACAGGGCCTATCATTTAAAGTATCTTGAAAAGACTAATATATCTTGGGCTAATTTTTCTTTCATGTCAAATCTTAGCATTTGTTTTTAGGGTGCAACCTTCAAATAAACACGATCCCCCACTTTAAACTCTAGAGGTCTCATTCGAAGATCAACATAACTCTTCTATCTATCTTGAGTCACCTTCATTCAATCCTTTATAAACCTCACTTTTTTTTAGGTGATCTTAAAAATTTTAGATCCAATCAGTTTCATTTCACCTACTTCTTCCCAACAATATTAGTGTTCAACACTTCTTGTCATATAATGCTTTATACAAAGCCATTCTCATAGTGGTTTGA
Organism: Populus alba; assembly: GCF_005239225.2. Taxonomy (NCBI): domain Eukaryota; kingdom Viridiplantae; phylum Streptophyta; class Magnoliopsida; order Malpighiales; family Salicaceae; genus Populus; species Populus alba. The sequence continues at coordinate 12,789,149 of NC_133302.1, forward strand.
TAGCTATTATTATAAACAAATTCTACAAGAGGCAAGTGATCCTTCGAGTTGCACCCAAATTCCAATACATAAGCTCTCAACAAATCCTCCAATGTATGAATAGTTCTTTGAGAATATTATCCATCTGGGTATTAATAATGGTTGTGAGCGTCCTATTAGCCTTTGATGCTCTACTTTCACCTTTTGACACACAATATAAACAGTTGCATATTTGGCTATTTGCCTCTTCATTTTCAGCCATAAATAAAACTCCTTCAGGTCCTTATACATTTCAGTGCTCCTAGGATGTATAATGAGTCTTGACCTATGAGCCTCTTGCAGCACTTCACCCTTCAAAGTCTAGTCTTCCGGTAAATACAATCATTTTTCCCATACGACTAAACCATCTTCTAAGATTTGAAAAGGAGTTTTGTCTTCTAATATGACCTTATCTCTAATATTACTTACTCTATCATCCCTCTGCTGAGCTTCTAGTACTTTTTCTTGGAAGGTTGACTTCACCCTTACATGAGCCAATAAAAAGCTTTTAGGCCCAACCTCTATTATGGCATCAATCTTCCTTAACTCTAACAACTCCCTTTCATCACATTCATCCGACCCAACGACCACTGCTCTACTCTTGCGACTAAGAGCATCTACCATAACATTTGCTCTTCTGGGATGGTATTTGATCATAAAATCATAATCTATAATAAGTTCCACCCATCGTCTTTGTTACATGTTCAAGTCTTTCTATGTCATCAAGTATCTCAAATTCTTGTGATCCATAAGAATTTGGACTTGAAACCAAATAGATACTGCCTCCATACTCTTAAAGCAAAACCACAACGGCTAACTTGGGATCATGTACTAGGTAATTGACTTCGTGAAGCTTTAACTATCTTATTGCATAAGCAATCACCCTCATTAGTTGATTACGGAGTCAAAGTTTAAATTACAACTTGATGAAATGTTAAAATAAGTGAAATAAATTTTTATTAAGTTTTATTTATGATTGAGACAATGTGCCTTAATTGAAACTTATCTTAGAAATTGCATAATATTAAACTATCAATATAATATTTATGCATAATTGTAATGGTTTTTAATTTTTTAAACTAATTTATTATAACTTACATTGGTTACTTAATGATAAATTTTTTTGTTTATTATGGAAAAATTAATTAGGTTTATTATACAAGAGTGAATTTGCTTACTACTTAACTTTTTTAAATGAAAAACTAAGAATAATTTTAAAATAAAAATGAAGAATGGCTCTATCATCAATTTATAAAAACAATATATGTCGTTTGTCGCGTGGGGGGTCACGACGGCGGAGGCTCCTTGACTTGCCTCTTGTTGTGAGGTGTTGTATATTGGAAAGTTTTTTGGATTTAATCATAAAATTATGATTAATGTTTAGGAGTCGCCACCTAGTATTATGGTCACTAAGAACCTATGGTCTGCGAGAGTCTGGGCAAGGGACTGGTTGTGCAGGGGAAAGACGCATCACCCCCAGTGCACCCAACCTAAGGTAAACTGCATTGTTGTTTGATTGTTTTTTTCTAAGTCAGGTTGGTCTTTTTTAAGGTTCAAGGCAGATCTCTCTTCATGAGAAAGTCTCTACCTTATTGGGTTAAATCCTAACCATTCTAAAGTCTGAATTTTAGCATCGCATTTACACCTTGTATCTTTAATACCCGAGGGTGTACTTTATCGTATAATTTTACACCCCATAAATATTAAAGTCTACATCCGGACCCTAAAAAAAGATTGAAAAAAGATTTTTGACATGTTGGTCAAATCCTAATGGATAATCGTAAATTGGTTACGATATCCATTTTTGGAATTGTTTTTTTTTTATGAAAAATATGCTTGGAAAAATTTTAGGATTTGGCCATATGCAACAAAATATTTTTTATTTTTGAAAATGTTTTGATTTTTTTTTTTTGAAATATTTCAGAGAAAAACCAGGTATTTTAATACCGGATTTGTATTTTACAATGTAAATATACAACCCGATATTATACAAAATGGATAGAAAAATATTTTAGAAAATCAAAAAAAATTTAAAATGATTTTTGAATTTTTTTGGATTTTTTTTTCAAAAAAAAAATGGGGCGCCGGGCTGGGCCAAACCAGCCCAGCCATTTGGGTTGGGCCAAAACTAGCCCGACCCAATGGCAAAGTTAATTATTTTGTCGTTGCATGCAGAAATGAATTCTACATGTAGCGGCCTCGACGAAAAAGGAGGAGGCGATGCTAGGAGGAGAAAGTTGTCTGGCATTGGGGTCTCAGTCGTGATGAGGTGGTTTGGCCGGTGGCTCAAGGGCGTCGGCTGAGGTGATGGTGGCCAGAGTTGGCTGTGGGAGGAAGAAGAAAAAGTTGCAGAGGAGAGAGAAAAGCTGGAAGGAGAAGACAGAGAAGGTCACGGTGGCTGCTCTGCCACTGATGAAGAGCTGGGTTGATGGATATTATAGTGGTCAAACCAGTTGTGGAGGTGGAGGTCGGCGCTGATGTTGCTGCTGCCGGTGCTGGAGAAGGAAGAAAATGAAAAATGGTGGTGTTATCGCTGTGGAGGAAAAGGGAGAAGCACCAGTGGGGAGGGAGAAGTGTGGTGGAGACGATGGTTGTCCAACTAGTGGTGACAGCGGTGGTGGTGGCTGAAGGTGCGGCTGAGAAGGAGAAAGAAAAGAGGGAAAGACGACAGAAAAAGAAGAAAAAATAAGGGAGGTGGCTAGTTTTTCTCCAATTTTGGACCCGATTTTCTCCTCTTTCAGGCCATCAACTCCGCCTCTATATATGGGCGGTGGAAGAGGGTAATCTCTTCTTCACTAGGTTAAAATTTGAGTCCTTTATTATCTTGGGAAGGATCTCAACTGTTGGTTCAAAGTAGCCTCCCCAAGTTGTCAAATCAGTAGGAAAAGGCTGCCTGAGTTAACCTCTTCACGTCATCACCGACGTCACCGTGATGTCCCTCATTCTGAACCATTCACATGGGGTTGTAGAGGAACTACAGGGGATCCGTTTCGTGCACGTTTGGTTCGATTTGATGGAGAAATAACGCATTAAATGCATCTGCAAAGTAGGCTCTCACGCTGTTTTTTTCGGATAAAATGAAGAAGACAATGAACAGTGACCAGACGACGCGTCGTATGGTCCTCTTTTTTTTTAAGTAAAACGGCGCCGTTTTGGACGGAATTAAGGATTTTTACTGAATTTCAATTTAGTCCTTCGGCTTTCAATTTGTTTTAATTGAACCCCTAATTGACCCTAAACGTTTCAATTTAGTCATTGATTTAATGCAATTAAGCCCCTGATGAACTTCAATTGCAGCCCCATATTTACACGCCTTTTGCAATATGGTCCTTGGTCTCGGATTTTGTCAATTTAACCCCTAATTGACCATTAAACTTTCAATTTCTTCAATTTAGCCCCCGGTTTTTATCAATTAAGCCCTTAAAGTGTGGCGCCTCTTGCAATATGGTCCTTGGTCTCATATTTTTTCAATTTAACCCCTAATTGACCACAAAACTTTAATTTTCTTGCAATTTTTCCCCTGATTTCAATCAATTAACTTGGTAAAAATTAAATTTGGTCTCTTAAAATTCCAATCATTTCAATTAAGCCCAAATTAAGCTCCCAAACTTAATTTTTCACCAATTAAGCCTCAAATAAAATTAATTTGATCCATTTAAAGTATAATTAAGTCCTTGCACTTAATTTAATTCTTCAATTGGACCCAAATTAATTCTTAAACATAATTAAAATTTAATTTGGCCCTTGATTAAATCAAATTGGCCTCTTAAAAAATTAATTATGTTCTTGGACTTAATGTTTCACTAATTAAGCCCCAAATAAAATTAATTTGACCCATTTAAAGTATAATTAAGTCCTTGCACTTAATTAAATCCTTTAATTGAATCAAAATTAATTCTCAAACATAACTAAAATTCAATTTGGCCTATGATTAAATCAAATTGGCCTATTAAAAATTTAATTATGCTAGTAGACTTAATTTTTATGCAAATTCGTCCAATAATCATTTAATTTGACCTTAAATTTGTTTTTTTTTCTCCATTTTTGGGTATAATGGGGTACAATTAGGTCTTGAATTTCCTTCAACAAATTGCAGCTTGATTCCCCGACCTACTTTCTCCATATTGCCAGTTTTTATTTTATTTTTTTATTTTTATTTTGAAAAAAAGAATTATTTTTGGAGAATAACCCAGAATTAGGTTATGACATCGTTAATGACATGAGAACCTTTGAATGACCTATGCTCATGTTATTAGGACAATTTTCATCGCCATATTTATACATGAGATTTTCTAATTTTTATTTTAATGTTTAAACATGAGGATTATAAAATTTAATGGATTATTTGTGCAAGTTAAGGATTAATATTTTGTAGAAGTGGGTTTAATTAATACTTGAAGGATCAATAAATAAGTTTTTCCAACACCATAAATGTATAAATGTGACATTTTAATATAAATTTTACAAAAAAAAACAATGTATGGAAAATGTAACAAAAACTCTTTTTTGTGACTAAATTATTAACTCTTTTTAGCAACAAAGATTTTCATCACTAAATATATTGTTAAAAAAATTGTTTTCATATTACATCATGTAAGCATAAATTTAATGAAGTCTAATAAAAAAATATTTTTTTTTTAAGTTAACATGTACAAATAAATAAAAAATTAAATCTTGACACAACTAACATATCTAAAAGAAAAAAATACTTGTACCATAACCATAGTTATCAAACACGACCTGACCTGACGGGTTGATCTAGGAACCAAGCAATCTAAGGTCTTGGTGGGATTTGAAGTGGCAAAACCTGGGCCTACAATTAGCCACATGAAACCTAGACAACCCAACATAACTCGGGTGAGACTTTTTTTTTAGATCTTTTTTTATCATGTTTTTTGTGTGCATTAGTGGTTTCAATTTAAGGAACAAAAAGAAATTATTACTAAAGACAAAAGCCATAGGCATTGCCTCACATGCAGAGGGAATCAAAGGTTTTCCTCTTACTCGACCCAACCTTATATGGGAAAGTCTACCACTTTTTTCTTGTTGATTACTAACTCATATCAAACTTCACTATATAAACACTAGAAAAAAGTTTTATTTTTTCAATGTAGGATTGAAAGCCCATTGATATATATATACTCTATATTATCAAAAAGAAAGGCGCGTTTAAATTTTGGTTTAAGGCAATGTTTGTTTCCTGGAAAGTAGTTTCCGGAAAACCATTTTCCAAACTTTCCTGTGTTTGTTTGTCATTAGGAAAGTTGGTCAACGGAAAACACTTTCCGGTCAATTTCAGTCAAAGAAAAATTTGACTTAGTTTTCAGGAAAGTGTTTTCCTTTTAGCTGTGTTTGTTTTCCGGAAAGTGGTTTCTAGGAAATCACTTTCCAAACTTTCTTGTGTTTGTTTGCCAGTAGAAAAGCTGGTAAATGGAAAATAATTTCCAGTAAAAGGAAAATTTGGCTTGGTTTTCAGGAAAATGTTTTCTTGAAAAATTTAAGGGGAAAACACTTTCCGGAAGTTGTGAAAAATTTAGAAATGTCATTATTTGCTGATTATATCAAATTTGATCCTCAAACTTTTGATTGCTATATATATTTTGTTTTGAATATTTATTTTTCAATTTCATCTCTTAAAATTTTATTTTTATATTAACTTTGGTCCTTATTTTTATAATTGCTATTTGCTTTTTCCTTATCATATTTTTATTGAAAATTTTTTATCTATCAAATTTGGTCTTCATTCTTTTGATTGTTACTTATTTTATTTGAAATAATTTATGAAATGTTGATTATTATTATTTTAATTTCTTCATCTTTCATTTTTTTTTAATTTTTTAGATTTGATCTCTATTATTTTGGTTATTATTTATTTTATTTGAGATAATTTATGAAATTATTTTTTTTTCAATTTCATTCTCATTCAACTTTTTAATTTGTAAGATTTGTTCCTCATTATTTTAATAAACTTGAGAAAAATAAAATATTAATAAGTTATTTTCCAGCTCATTTTCCATGACATAACCAAACACTGGAAAGTGTTTTCCAACTCATTTTCCATTACACTACCAAACATCGAAAAATACTTTTTTAGAATTCACTTTCCAATTCACTTTCCAAAAGGAAAACTACTTTCTAGCAAACAAACGGAGACCTAAATACTTCAACTTAAAAGGAGTAAGATAATATCTTTTCATTGTGGGATAAAAAAACATTTTGAAATAATCTTTTAAACATCATTATTTACAACATATATGGATTGTTTATTAAATTTTTCATGTGGGATATTAAAAAATCAAATATTTTTTTAATATTCTCGAGTTAATCTGGGTCAACCTATATGCCTCGAGACCCAGCCTCTTGGTCGGGTCATCTTTTGGATCGAGTTTACTAACTATAATCATAATCATTACACAGTTTCCAAGTATTTGTAATTTTGTATAATATATAATACAATAATTTGTTTTCTCATCTACAAATTTGTTACAGTGACATAACTAGACTTCATAAGAATTGAATTGCTTTTTTTCATACCAAAGAGGAGATCAACTACTCAACATTTATGTTAAATCAATCATATAAAAAACAGCTAAAATGGAAAGCAAATTCATTGTAGCCCCATTAATATTTTCTCATTCACTGCTATAGTGTAATGACCCTTTATTCTTCCTAAAAAAATTGTTTGCCTTTGAATTATAGGCATTTTTGTCTTTCTACATAGTAAATTAGTTGTTATAAGTTTGTTTGGGGGTATTATCAGCTTTTACATGTATTAATGAATAGTTAAATAACCAAAAATCCCCCTAAACCAAAATATATAGTATTGTCAGGCAAGGGTATTTTTGCATATTTATATATATATAGTAAAATTACGCATATGCCTTGAGATCCTAAAAAATTAACATATGGAATCAAGGGTAATGGGGTCTTTTTGCTTTAGGTTTTTTTTTTAATTGTTGGTTTGGTCAAGGGTAATAACATCATTCAACATTTAATGATTTTTTTTTAATTTAAGAAGCTATGCATCTGCACGTTAAAGACGCCATGCTTTTTGGACGATGGGTGCGACGTCGCCTAGTGGTGTAAAATATGCTTTCATTGTCTCATTTTATTCTTTTTCGTCTCCTCTTCCTTCTTGGATGGTGTGTGCTAGCTTATAGTGGTCGGTTTATCACTAGTTGGCTTTTTTTCTCTTCATTTCTCTCTCCTACCTAAAAAATAAGCTATGGTCCTTTGGTATTTTCTTAGACTTTTATCTATTTTCAATTTAATTCTTAAGTTATAATTTGTAATGTATAAATTTCTTTTCAATTTGTTCATTTTTCTTTTGATTTTTGTAATTTTTTTCCTGGGTTCTTTTATTAAAGTTTTTATAATTTTCAATTATATCATTCAAATTAGGTTTATGATTTTTTTTTTTTTCAATGATGATGATTATGATGATAGGTTGTTATAATGGGCTTATGCAAGACATATCAACCAAGGCGAACTACAAAAAAACAACAACCCAAGAAGAACAAACCTTAATAAATTTGATTCATATTCAAGGTGGGCTTGAGGACCATTGGTCATGATAAGAGGGTAATTTTAGCATTGATGGGCTTTCTTGTCAAGTATTTTGTGTTTCCTAATCCAATAAGAAAATCATAAATTATTTGGGCAGAGAAAGTCTAATCTATCAAGAAGTCTAATCTATCAATGAGATTTAATTGGAAGAAAAATCTTATTCTACCTTCGACACTAAAAGTGATGGCAAAATAGGATTATTGGAATAAGAAAATTCTTTAGTCTATTCTTCAAACAGAAGTGGTGGCATTGTAGGATAAAAATTCCAAAATATTTATTTTTACTATTTGAAGTTAAGTACTTAGTTTTGGGATTATTTTAGGCCTAGTTTTAAATGGGTCAAGTAAGCCTATTAAATTATCTTAGGGGTTTATTTTCAAGAGTATAAATACTTTTTTATAAGATTTATTTTTCATATTTAATTCACATTAATTTCTGCATATTGAAGCATAGAAAATAAGGACTTTTCTTACTTGGTTCTTAATTGAACTATACTCTTTAAAGAATTGATCAATTTTTATTGTGATTTTAAAGTTCTTGTGCTCATCTCCAGGTGAGGACGTTGTGTGAGGGTGGTTATTATAGTCTTTATGCCTTAGGGTAGGTCATCCATTGTGTCAAGCTCAATTCTCAATCTTAAGCCAGAATTAGAAAGATCTTGGGTTTGCAAATTCAATTAAATTGTGCTAAGATTCGTATTAGTAATAGTAATAATTGTGGTGATAACAACAATAACAACAACAACAACAACAACAACAACAACAACAACAAAAACTATGATAATGATAATAGTGATATTTCATTATTCAATGCTAGATTTGTTATGAATTAAGTTTTACCATTTTTTTCATATATAGTTTCTTCCGGTCCAATGATTAGAGTTAAAGGTTTGAAAAGTTGATGTAGTTTGGCTTCTTTTTTTTTTTTTTTTTGCTTTATTGTTCGATTTCACGTTTAACATTAGTTTTTTAAAATAAAAAAAACTTTGTAGTTTTCTTAAATTTATTTTCTATGGGGTTAACTCAATTTCATAACTTGGACAATAAGTTTTACATGTTAAGAAGAGTTGGTTTGTTCCTTATTATTCAGCTTTCATATCCATCATGTGACCTTGGGTTAACTCGATTCGAATTTTAATGTTATTTTTTTATCCAATTATATAATTTTTGAGGTTATTTTTTGAAGTTATTATGATTTTATTTTATTTTATTGTAATTTTGTTTGTTTAGTATAGTTGTTTTATTTTCATCTAATTAAAATGAAACAAACTTGGTGTGCCATGGCGCACATAATTAGTTGTTGGGTCCTAAACGGTATGGACTAACCAGCATTATTTGTCTAAGGAAAATTCTAGAGTGTAGTCAAGTGGCCAATAGAAGAACAAAGTGTTCACCCAAAAAAAAAGAAGAAACATTGCACTTGGAATTTTCTTCCAAGGCTTGCTATCTTGTACTGGTAGGAGAAAAATAGATTGACTATTTTTATGGAATAATTCATTAAAAAAATATTCTGCATGTGAGCCGTTGTGTACACTTCTCCAAATCCTTTAATTCAGTCCCACTATATAGAGAGAACCCGAGCATTTAACACCAAAATAGAAGTCGCTAAGAATCTTAATAAACCTCCAAGAGAAAGACTTTCTAGTTGGGAAGAGGCTGAATGTTTTGGGTTGTGCTCTTGGTCTGTCGGCGCAGCCGCCCCAGGAGGAGGCGCTGATGATGGAAATGATGGAATATCTGGAAATGGGAGTGATGGGCTTGGTGGTGTGGCCACAACAGCGGGACTTGTGCTGTTGGAACAAGCAGGTAAAGGATTCCTATCCGTAGCTACTAGCAGCACCCCATCGATGCCATGGCATCTAATTGAAGACCCTGCGGTGCATAGATCTGGGCTGGAGATCTTGACATTGTTGAGAAAGAAACTCTTCCTTCCCTTGTTGGAAATGTTAAGCATATAATCGGGATCGGAACTGGGAATCAGCGAGCCTGGTGGAATATGTCGCAGGTGATCAAAGAGCAAGGGTGATGGGATTGAATGGCGAAGCAAAAAATCAGAAACAGCATTTTGATGCATCCTGATTTTAGACAATATACGATCCTTGGGCATCAAGAAAGTGACATTCCCCTGAAATCTCTGATCAAGTGGGGACATGTTAATGAGCATGACAAAACTGAAGTAGTTGGCTCTTGCCATCTCGTCAGTGGCGACGACAAGGTCTTGGCTTGTTGAAGGAATGTCCGGTGGTGGGCTAGCTGCACAGACGAGTACTTTCATGAGAAGCACTAGCAAGGTCGTGAAAGCTTCCATGGCAGTTGCTTTTGGGTGAAAGAAGGTGAAGAGAGATCTGTCTTTAATTGGGTCTGTTCAATGAAGAAATTATGTAATGATGTTTAGAGATGTAATTAAACATGGTGATGTTAGGTTTGAACATGCATTTGTGCTGTTTCAACAACTCATCACTTCACATTTCCTGCATGAACAGCTTCAGCAATTCTTTTTAAGGGAAGCTTTACGTGTTGCAGTAAGGTTAATTGCAGTTTTTTTTAATTCGCTCGTAGATTTCGTTATATAAAGGAAGAGCAAAGCAACTCATCACTCATTAAAAATTAAAAAGAAAAGAAAAGAAAGTCAGCATATTTAGCCTAAGAAAAAACAAAGTGTTTTGGCATAAATAAATAAATAAAGGTCAGCGAGTGCTCACTGGTAAATAGTATTGGAAAAAATGGTTTTTAGATATAGTTATCGGATACATTTGAGAACTAAATAAAAATATAAGATAAATACACCTTTTTTTTTCTTTTTTTTGGTTAAAACTTGCTAAAAAATACTCTCAAATATTATTACAATAACATGGGATATTGAAATGATTAAATTTCATTGTGGTCAAAAAATCCTCGATGACGAAGTTGGTGTTGAGTTCTCGAATATCATTATACAACATAAATAATAAAACAAAATTGTTTGAAAGTCTCTAGGATTTCGTTAGATAAATCTAGAGTTATTTAATAATTTATTACATGAAGATCTGATTTTCTTCAATTTTAAATAATTCCTTAAAGGTTGGGTTGTCGCAAACCACAAACCATCCAATTATCTTACCCTAATGGTAATCCACACGAACCACCAATAAAAAATCTTCTAAATCCATTTTTAGGAGAAGGAGATTGTTATGCCTAGAATGTTAGCTCTCTATTATTTAACTTGCATAGTTTTATGTGTATCAGACAATAATTTTTAAAAAATAAGAGATATAACTTACTACTTATAGAGAAATCTAAAAAACACTATAAATTGGCAAAATATCAATTTTTTCCTGAATAATATTCATATATTAATTTAGGACAATTTTAGACATTAACTCAATTAAATCCTTACTTGATTTTTCTAGGTCTAGAAATATAATCCACATACTAAATATATTCTAGTCTTTAATTTCTAAAATATATTTTAATCAAGTCATACTTAATTAAATTATCGTAGTTTAATTTCTAACTAATGGTTCTTAATATGTGTGACCCATTAGGTTCCTAATATGTTTGCCCAAATATAAATTATAATTCTAATTAAATAAGATTAAATAAATTAAATAATTTAATTTATTATCAATTCAAAAATTGATTAATTATAATTGAAGATGAGGTGCATCGCCTAGCAACGTGTCATGATCCTCCAAATATTAAAAAAAATCATTAGTGGTTCGACTTAACCTTTCAGTGATCGGTTTCTCAGTGTAATTAATATACTTTCATCAATAATGTTTCAATTTAATATTGAAGCATGGATTGTGTTTGTCATGTTAAATCATGTTTGTATTTTACATAATAGTCATTGATTGTTTGAATAACATTTGAAACCCTTTTCAAATTTCATTACATTTTAACTAAGGATTTCTCAGTTAATATTATTTGAGAATAAATGAAAACATTTTTTCCTAATTCAACTGAGGTGATGAATCCTCACTTAAGTATCTTCATATAGTTTTATATACCAAATGTCTATCATTTTATTGTCTCAATTAAAATAACATGTAAAATGATCAAAACATAACATTCTCTATATAAGATCACTTAGTGATCTTAGGTCTAAGGATCACTTACACAATCGTCATGTGAGTCTTTTCATAGATATAGGTGAACTCTCATTATGAAATTCTAATGCGGGTTAGTTCAGTGTATATAGCTTATGACAAACACATACATATTAGTTTTAAGCATTCCTAATATGTCTACTTATAAGAACAGTAGCTTCTTTTCATAAAGAAAAGAACATAACATATACCAGACTCTACGACTCTAATAATGTTCAATATTTAAAAAAGCATTGACTAAAAACATTTTACGAACAATACTTTGATGCAATAAAAATCTTATAATTATAACAAGTTTATAATTTTATTTGTAAAATTTTATCTCATAGACTTTATCTTTATTCTAGATTCATAAATCAAATATTAGATTCATTAATTTAATATTATATGAATAAAAAAGATAATTTAAACCTTTATTAATAATAAATATGTATTTACATAAATATAAAAATGCCACATGTAATCAATCGATTAGTTACAAGGCATATTAATCTAACATTTAGGCATAGCAATCCCTTTCTACTAAATAAGAATTTAGAAGATTTTTCACTGATAATTTGTATAGATTCTTGTTGTATGCCAGATAATTAGATGGTTTGTGATTTGCGGCAACTCGGTCTTTAAAGTATTATTCAAAGCTGGAAGATCTTCAAATAATAAATCTCTAAACAACTCTATATCTATATAACAAGATCCTAAAAACTTTCCAATAAATTTATTTTATTATTTCTACTGCGTTTATAATATTCAAGAATCCAACATATCTATCATTAAGAATAATTGTGATGGATGATCACTCCATCACTATCAAACTTTCCTAACCTTCCATTCCAATGACATCTCTCCCAATATCCATCATTAACAATAATTGTGATGGATGATCACTCCATCACCATCAAACTTTCCTAACCTTCCATTCCCATGACATCTCTCCCAATATCCTTGATCCTCTGCCTCCCTTTACCTATAAATCTACTCTCTTTTAAAAATAACTTCGGCAATAATGTCCCTATCGTTTCATTAAGAGATCAGGGAACCACTACCGCTGCTCCACACTCGTGAGCTTCATTTTTTAGTACCAACGTAGCTAACTATCATCGATACGCCTAAATCTCCACTGCCCATGCCCCACCGCCTTAGCTAACAACTCTTAAAGGATGGCTTTTCTTACAGTTTATAAGACTTAGTGAAGCAATCCTTGTCTATTTTCACTAAGAATGTGTTGTGTCCGGTAAGAATAAAGGGGGTTTTATCAATTATGTCGACAAATGGCTTAATAACGATGCATCTTCCTTGTTCTGTCATCAGCTTGTTATAATAGAGTTGACCATGCAAGATGAAAATCACTTGCGGATATTTGTTCAACTTGTAATGTAATTAAAAGGAGAATCAATTTCAAATATTCGCAGTCCGATAAGGTCAAACAGTCCGATAACGTGCGATATAACAGCATGAGCACAGGGCCCCGCCATAGCCATGAAGCGTTGGAATAAACAGGGCAATTTCCCTTAAAATTGATACACTTTTCTTAGTAACAAAAGAAGACAATGATCACAATCCTAATCATCTACGTAAAGATGGGTCTCTGGTTTTAGTATTTCATGTAATGCATTGTCAAGAACAGTGCCAAGAAGACCAGTTCCCTTTACTAGAACTTTTGTGAAAGTAAACAGCCACTACACAGAATGTGTTAAGGAAAATATCTAGCCTGTACTCCAGCAGATAGATGTTTTGAAAAAAGAATTTAGTAAAGGAACGTAATTGAATAAATTAAACAAAAAAGAAAGAAAAAGACCTATCAGGGAAACTGGAATGAGCCACCAATTTGGGTGGTGCCAGACGGGGGATTGATTGCCACCCAGAGGAGAGAGATGGTGATTGCAATAAGTCCTGACCACACAAAAACAATGGTCGGTGTCCTTCCTCTTCTTCCCATAAGACCTTTAGCAAAAGGGTAGAGATGAGCCAGGACCCAGAAACTGAAGAAAACCCCACCCAGTAATCTACTCCACTGTGGTATAACACTGTAAATTGTTCGGCTAAATCCAACTGCTATTGCAATTAAGTTGACCATCATGATTGTAATAGGAGGTATCATCAGCGATGTCCATTTGACAACGTAGAGATCAGCAAACTCATCATCAACATCATCACCACCTGATTTTGAAGTCAAGGTGAAAGAAATTTCAATCCCTGCAACAACTTTCAACAATCCCTGAAGCACAGCAGCAAGGTGGGCACTGGTTCCTCCAATCAACCAAAACTGTTCATTCCTCCACCACTCCTCTAGGTCGATGCCAGACCATTTGATTTCAAGCACAGCAAGTAAACATAGAGTCAATGTGATGATTAGGAGATAGGCAAGAAAAGTGACATTAAGGGTCTGAACAATGAACTGGCCAGAGAATAGGGAAAGTGCAGGGAGGAAGCAGTACACAATCAGGAAGATCGAAGTGAAGGGATAGATGCCAACGTTCAGATATGCTATCCTCTGAAGAAATTGCATTCTACGGCTGGCTAAGAGGGCATTGTTGCGGGAAAAGAAAATTTCAACAGAACCAGTAGCCCACCTGAGAACTTGATGAAGCCTATCTGTGAGGTTAATTGGAGCAGTGCCACGGAAGGCATCACGCTTGGTAACACAATAAACTGATTTCCATCCCCTGTTGTGCATCCTATACCCAGTGACAACATCTTCAGTAACAGATCCATAAATCCACCCAACTCGATTTCCCCACTCAGTCTTGTCTTCATACCAGCAAGATATGACACTGATTGCCTCTGCAACAGTTGATGCATCGAGAAGCTCACGGGGAATAGTGAGAGCACCAGGTGGGCGTCCATTCTTAACAGCTGGGTGATCTGCAAGAGGACGACCTTGAAACTCTGTCACTGGGATTGAGTCAATGAGGAATGTTGAGTTGCCAAACTTCTTAGGGAGCAGGGAGAGGTTCATCTCTTCATCATCATAATCACCCATTCTTAGAGCCCTGTTCTCTTCTGGGGTGTTTGCAGCTGAGGAATGTTTCTTGCGCCGGGCAAAGCAGCAGCTGCAGCAATCTGGGTGATCTTCTTTTGCCCGTGGTGGGTCAAAGCCATAAAGAGCAATCCTTCTAAAGAGGCAACCAGTTCCAACATAGACTGGACCCATTAGACCATCAAGGGCACGCATGTTCACATCAAAAAAAACAGTGTTGTGATTAGCGTATCGATCAGAAGGGTCTATGCCCTCAAACCTCTGAGGGAACTGAACATAACAGAGGCGATCACCTCCTCGATCCATCATGAAACACATCCCTTCCCTCATTGCCTGGGAATTGTAAATATAGTGATCACAATCAAGATTAAGAATGAAAGGACCATTAGACATAATGGCTGAGGCTCGAACAAGTGCATTCATGGCCCCTGCCTTCTTGTTGTGATCATAACCTGGACGCTTCTCACGAGAAACATAAACAAGCAATGGGAGACGTATATCAACATCAGTAAAGTCCATTATCTTAGTTTCATCAGAAGTTCCAAGTAGTGGCTCATCGCTGGGAGGTTTCAACATCACCTGCATCCAGTAAATTAAATAATCAGCCTCATATAGAAAGGCTGAATGTCACAACAGCTTTTAGAAAAGATGAAGAAAGTGAATCCTTGTAGCCCATCCCAACTAGTTTTACATAAAATTGAATTGATTTGTGCAATAACAATAAGAAAGTCTGTTACAATTTCCAAATCCACACCCGCACATGGTTTAAAAATTAGTGTAATCATTCACATGACTTGAACAATGACAAAAACAGTTTGTATCCAAACTAATACCTGTATTATACCAGCATGGTCACCCCTAGAGTGCTCAGGAGCAGGATTCAGCCAAGTCCCTGGCCAATGGGTACCATCTGCCATCCATGTAGCTTTTGGAATCTTTACACTCTCCACAGGTTCATCGTCCTTGTGCTGTCTCTGAAGCTTCATGGCCTTGATTTCCTCCCGAGCATGATAGGCATCAGATCGGCGGCGAATAGAATCAGGCAAGCTATTTATTCGAACCTTGAACTCATCATATTCACGCTTTACTCTTCGACGATCCTTGACAAAATCTTGCTTCACTTTGTTCTTGTAAGGATCCCTCTTCAAACTGAAGTAGGATTCTGGATTCCTGGGCTCAATATCATGTTTACGGCAGAAAGGAACCCATACATTTGCAAAACTCGCTGCTTCGGCCATGGCCTCAAATGTTAAAAGTGCACCTCCATCATCGGAAACATAACAAGAAAGCTTTTCAACTGGGTAATCAGCTGCTAGAATTGATAAGATGGTGTTTGCAGTGACAAGTGGCGGTTCTTTTTCTGGATCTGCAGTAGAGACAAAAACATCTACGCCAGGGAGATCAGATTTACCAGTGGGGTTGCTAGGGCTGGGTGTTTCAAATTTATCTTTCAATACATTCAGATCTGTAGCACGATTGATAGGGCATAGCTTTGGAAGTTGATCCAAAAGCCAAGAAAAAGCAAACCAGACCTCGCAAACCACTGACATCCCCCACAGCCAGATTGCGTCGTTGTTTGGATGCATGATCCTCCATTGCAAGAATAGTGCAAGAATAACAATCCGAACAAAAATGAGAAGCCTATAAGAAGAGATGCAGCAAGAGGCACAAGGCATTAATCAGCGTAACTGTCATAGTGTAGAATCAAACTGTAGTAAAAATGTTAGTAAAAAACATGGAAGGTAATTACAATAGAAGAGAAACAGGAAGGCATAGTTTTCAAGTCAAGTGTCAAATTAACAGTTGCAGCTGGCCTGAAAAAAAATTCTCTAGAGAGTTAACAAAAGAACAGGGTCTTTAAAAGAGAGAATCGGATGGATCTCCCATGGAAATGAAACTATTTCTCAGAATAATGTAAGCATTTTAAATGAGCACAGTTAAGAAGAGTCCAATTCTTCAAGATCACTCCTCTCCTCTAAACAGCATCCCATACATCCTTTGCTGTTCCACACTAAACAAAGTGTGACACAAGATTAGGAGTCATAGAGTTGATAAGCCATGACTTAACTAGAGCATCTCGGCTTTGCCAACATCGAGCCTAAATCCATGCTTCAATTAGCACATCAAATTCCATAGTAACAAGTTAGCATGATTTCAACAAATACATTTAGGATTCAAGTCCTAAAATATTTATAATTTTCTTGTCTGTATTTGTTAGTGGCTGGCACCTCATAAGAATTGCACAATAATCATTGATGAAACAACACAAATAATGAAGACAATTTCGGAATTAATTCTCTAATACAAGGTGACAAATGCAATCAGTTCAGAACTTTTTTAGTGACCCTGGAAATTCACTCAAAAGATACAGCTATTCTACAAAATCTTTGGAATAAGTTCTAGAGCTCAAATTTGATGCTTGATATTTACAGGGACAGTTGTGAGCTATTAGCTTGGCAGACATAGATATCAGATTAGAAAGGAAAGAACTAACAAGGCAGATCGACTAAGAAGGGGAATAAAGGGTGCGCATATAAATTGTTGGAGATTTCTATGATGTAGCAACACCTTTTAACCCCCCAACATGGAAGGGCATTGATGAGCCTAGGATTTTATCCAACCATCATTGAATGAATAAAAATATGGATATATAACACAGACTGTGGAGTCATGGACCAAATGGGTATCAAAGTTTTGCATTTCTATGGGAAGTTGTTGGTGGCAGAGAGACAAAGTTGCATGTTTCTCATGGCTCAGTATCATCAAGCCAATGACAAAGTGATAGAAGACACAACAAAGAAATAACAAAAAACCAAGGTAAGATACAGCAATTGCCAGTGCATGTGCAAGTTTGTTTATCAGAGTGTGATTATCTTCCAATCTACCAATACCAATGCACCAAATTAATGAAATAGGGGAAGATATAGCAATTTAAACATTTGGAAAAGAATATCATTATGCTACGATTAGTAAGAGAAAACAGAACCATGCTAGACATGAAGATTGTACCGATATGGACTGATAACAGCAGCTGGTATCTTTAATTTTCGAGTAAGTGGCCTCCATGGCTTGTTCATCAATTCTTTGGGCCCACCAACTTCCTCATCATTCCCATTGCCGAACCCCCCATCACTTGGCCAGATAGCATTGCCATACCCATAAGTTCCCCTTGTTTCAAAGAGCCACCTATTGTGATCAAAGTCCCCAGTCTGGCTTCTCATCAGCGCTGATTTGGTTGACTTCATCAATGACAACCTCCTCTCCATTTTGGACACTGTGCCTGGTGGAGGAAGTGGAAGAGGCCTTCCACTGTCCACATCCACTTCATCTAATTCGGTGTTTTTATAGGGCTCCTTGCAACCAGGGCAAATTCCACCTCCAATTTTCACTGCATCAATAAAGCAATCCCGGCATATTTTGAAATCACACTCACAAGGGAGAATATCAACACCACGCTCATCACTCATCACCTTGGCATCACACCCTGGAATCGCACAAGAGGATCCCTTAGCACCAGCCATTTGGGGATGGCTGGCTTCAGATTCAATCACCTTGTCCATGAGATGAGCACGAGTAACACTATTAAAACCGCCTGTAAAGAGTGAATTTGAGACATATTGCTCTTCAACCTTTTGTGAGATAGATGGATCCATGGGTTGGTTGTCAGGGGTCGGTGGTAAGTGCACCGTATAGTTCATGAAATCACTACTCCCAAGTTCACTATCAAGATCATCCCTTGAGTAGCTGATATAGCGACCAGAGGAAGTCCTCCGGCCAAATGTCACGGTCTGAGGCAGAGGAGGTTTGTGAGATTCGGCAGCATCCGAGCTAATTGATAGATTTGATCGAGTGCCTTTGAATGATCTTGAGGCCATATCTTAACACTGTAAGGGACACGTCTCTTCAAATCCTGCAATTATAGTACTGTGCACCATCAGCATATTATTCATAATATCAACCGGATTCTAACATATCGCAATCATAATCAAAATTCCAATATATAATTCAGATGTCTGCTTAGGTACCAAGAAACAATGCACGGCACAACAGATCATTAAATTCTAGAACTCATAATCTTGAATTCACCTTGCTCGCAACATTTAAACAACAGACCAAAGAAAGAGAATCTTTCAATTTCAAAAGGATTCAAATCAAGTCAAAAGCTCTTCACATAAAAAGACAAAGGTGCCGGGATAATTACATATCATCCAAAAAATCTAATTAAGACCTCGTTTGATTACCAATAAAATAAAGCATAAAGGTTTAACGTTTACTAAAATCCAAAATTTAAGGCTAAACACCTAAGATCCAATAAAAGCCTCATAATTAGCACAAGCACGTTCACAACCTACTCAATTTAAGCCAAAACAAAATCAAGAAACTGAACCCAGAAGTGTAGTAGCAAAACAACCCCAAGATCCTTTTCACCGTAAAACATTTTTACCTTTCGAGCAGCAACAACTAATCACGCCATCAGAAAATCTTAAAACCAAGAAAAACGCTGCAGATCATCCAGTAGTTAGGACTAGTACTTGTCTTACTAAATAAAGGTTTTGCCTTCTCTCTGTCTATATAAATTGAGGAGAGGGATAATAGATGGGCAGATCCCTTTGTCAGATTCTTTGAAAGCTTCGGAAATGCTAAACGGCAAGTAATAATAATTTGAACCAATCTTTAAAACCAAAAAAGGAATGCTTCAAAGCCACCACCTGTAACCGTTCATACTGTGTATTTCTCTTTCTCACGTACAAAAAGCAAGAAAGAAAATTTCGTATACAGAGGTGTGGGTGTTGATAGAAAGACTGAGTCGTGAACAAAACTACAAGCACAACTAGGGCATGACTGAGACTAATATATATTTTTTTCCCTTTATTACACAGCTGTGACAGTGTGACGTAACAGGGGTGGTTTTTTCCTTTTTTTTTATGAATCTAGTTATGTAATAAAAGAAAGGAAGAAGGTTCTTGGCACTGAGGGCAGAGAACCAAAAAAGAAGAGGAGCATGTAAGGAGGAGAGTGGGTTTTGTGGATCGCCGGCTGATGTTGGGGAAGCCCTGCAGCCCCTCTATCTTTTCGATGCTAGTATGTCTGTTGGGGTTTGGAAGGAGAGAGGAATTTGTTTGGACAAAATGGGGACGTAAAAATATTTTATTTTTAATTTTAAGACAAAAGGGAGAGAAAAGGGGGTTGATTTGAGGAACGAGCAGGTGGATTAGATAAAACGAGTGGGATTAGGGATGCGTGTGAAACATTAAAATGATATTTTATTAAGTGTGGTAGTTTTTTTAAAAAAGCTTTTAAAAAATATATTAAAATAATATTTTAAAAAAAAATAAATTTATTTTTTATATCAATACATGAAATAATTTAAAAATATCTAAAAATATTTATTTAAAATAAAAAAAAATTAAAATCTTTTAGAAGCACAATTCAATCACTCACAAACACACCCTAGAATTGAGAAGATTTGGTCTTTGTGTTAGGATTGTTATCGAATCAATTCAATTAATTTTTTTAATTTTTTTTAATTTTTTTGTTTTTATAGTTTAAGTTAATTTTTTTATTATTTTATTATTTTAATATTCTAATATCAAAAAAAAAAAAAAAAAATTATTTAAATTTATTTTTAAATGAAAAGCATTATAAAAAATAACATCTATAACAATCTTAAATATACTTTTAATATTAGAATGTAATCTCAAACATGCACCAAAAAATAGAATATAGCTCGATATAAAAGGAAAGATGATAAGATTTATGAGCTTGATTATCAAACTAATACAGTTACAATTTTCATTTATAGGTTATTTGAAACTAATTATTTATGTAATTGAATTCAATTATAATATTTAATATGAATTCAATTAATAAACAAATTGAGTTCATATGTTTGAAAAATATAAAATTCAATTAATTTTGTTTTTTATATTTCTTTTATTTTTTTCATTTTATTTTTTTTAAAATAAAATAAAATAAAGAGCTAAATAATTATTTTGGGAAAGTTAGTTTCAATATTAAATTATTATTATTTGGAATTATAAATCAAATAGGTTAATCTCTAATTTATTTAAATTCTAAAGAGAAAGATTGAATATCATATGCATAATTTATTAAATTATATTCAATTTCTAACATGAATCCATATTTAAAAACAAGGGAGAAAAAAAAATAAAGTTGTGAATTCTTCTTTATTTCATTTTTAACAACAATATTAGCTTCCCTGCTAAAACATTGTTCATATGAACAATAAAGAAGCTTTTTTTTATTATTTTTTAATTTTGAGTTTTGATTCAATTTTTTTTCTTTTTAATTTATCTTTCAATATTTTTTTAATTTTAAATTAGTCTTTATAATTTGTTTTGATTTTCTTTCTATGAAATTGTCATAATCTCAAACAAATATCTTGATATTTGATTAATGCTTAATTGTTGTTCTCGTATCATTAAGTAAGAATTTATTAAAATAATCAAGTTGCTAAACCCAATAAAATTTATAATCAGGATCATTAGTTTGATATGTTAAGTTAAGTTGTAAAACCCGGATCGATTAAATATGTTGTCATCTTAATATTAAACAAAAAAAATTTATCTTGGAAAATAAAATTAAAGTCAAAACACATTCTTTGGAAAGCATAATCAATTTCTATTTCATGATTTTCTTAATTTTTTTTCTCCTTTGATTATCTGATTTTTTTAAAATTAAGATTTGACTATTCTTTATGGTCCACATTAAGACTTAGAAAATAATGTTTTATTTAATATCACCAATTTGTATCTTCGTGACTAGTAGGATATAGACGAGTCCAGAATTTTATTTTATTTTATTTTAATGGAAGGGCAGAGGTTTACACGGTCCAAATCTCCCATTAAAAAATACAAATAAACAAGAATAGCAATGCGAAGAAACACGTCCATAGTA
This sequence comes from Populus alba, assembly GCF_005239225.2. Taxonomy (NCBI): domain Eukaryota; kingdom Viridiplantae; phylum Streptophyta; class Magnoliopsida; order Malpighiales; family Salicaceae; genus Populus; species Populus alba. The sequence goes on from NC_133302.1 coordinate 12,810,715, forward strand.
GAATACGCGTTTCATTTGGTCCGTCGGATAACGAGATTGACGTCGTTGATCTCTAATCGTAGCATACACGTCATAATATCACATCTAAATATCGAAATCGTCACAGCTCATTGGCTGGAACATGTCAAAGTAAAACTTACTGTTAAATGAACAGCAACAATTAACAATCACTCCTCCTGCGTGAACATGTGAGTTTGAACAACAGGTAAGGAAGTGCCCGCCGGCACCTATCCGTCAAATGAAATGACAGCGTGGCTGCTCAGCTGTCGTATGACCTCTCCGTGTTGAAAGTGCACGCCCGATGCCAGGTCTTACCTTGCTGTTCTCTCTCATCTCGTTTTCAGTTTTTGGAAAGTTGCTCCTCTCCACCAACTAATAACAATTCAAATATACGTTTTTTTAATTTTGTTATTTATAGCGTGTTTCATAAATTATAGTTTTTTTAATTGAAAATATATTTTTAAAATATTATTTTTAATATTAATATATCAAATAACATATAAAAAACATAAATTTCATATCTTTTCATATAAAAACAATTTAAAAATATAAACTATCATAATAACAATAACAATGAGCGTTAAATCCACTGAAAAACACAACAACCAAAGCAAAACAACAATACTGAAATAATTCTTTTTTCATAAATCCAAAAGATGATGAATAGGAAGGGGAAAAAAACTTTCATACATTGAAATAAACATGGAAAAATATATCAATTTTGAAATGAATTGTCATACTTTCTTAATAAAGCAAAATCGATATCCCTAAAATAGAGTTGCCATAGTGATGGATCAGGATGTATTAATTTTTTTCATATTTTTTGTATTAAAAAAAAAAAAGTTAGGCTGAGAAAACACATTGCGAGCTCAAAAGCTCTCTCCCTCATCACGACGCACAAGCCTCACACATTGCCAAGCTAAAGCCTGGGCCTAACGCAAACGGGTCTGGCAGGTGACGCCAGGCCCAAGTGCATTTTGGCACATGCATGCCACACCCATTTCCTAAAGGATTTATCATGTTTTACATAGTGTCTCTCTTAAATAGAATAACTCTCTTCCATATTAACTCAAGCATTTGAGAGTCAACATCTACCAAAAAAAATTCTTTTTTTTAATGTACTTGGCATCCTACAATTGAGCCACATCTATTTTCATTATGTAGGGTGGATCTGTTAGTTTAATATGCCTTGTAGTCAATTTCTTAGTTACACGTGGTATTATTATATTCATGTAAATATATATTTATTATTATTATAGGCTTGAATTATCTTTAATATTCATATAATATTAGATTAATGAATCTAGAATAAAAATAAAGTCCATATGACAAAAATATTTCGCAAAGAAAATTATAAATTTGTTATAGCTATGAAAATTCTATTTTATGAAAGCATTGTTCTTAAAATATTCATGGTTGATACTCTATTAAATATTGAATATTCATTAGAGTCGTAGAAACCGGTACATATTATGCTCTTTTTTTCATGAAATGAAAAGTTGTTCTCATAAGTTGAGATATAAGGAATACATATAACTAGTATGTAGGTATTTGTCATAAGACATGAGAATTTCATATGGAGAAATCACATATATCTATGAAAAAAGTCACGTGATAGTTGTGTAAGTGATTATTAGACTTGAGATTACTAGGTTATCTTATATAAAAAAAAAAATTATGGTTTGATCATGTTACATGTTATCTTAATCAAGGAAAATTAAAGGGTATGTATTGGATATATCATGAACTATATTAAGGTACTTGAATGATCAAGAGAGGATTCATCCCCCTGGGTGAATTAGAAAAAATATTTCATCTGTTCTCAAATAATATTAATTAAGAAATCATCGGCTAATGTAGAATTATATTAATTAAGTATGACTTGATTAAAATATATTTTAAATTTAAGGATTAGAATATAATTAATACAAAGATTACATTTCTAGACCTAAAAAAATAAAGTAAGGACTTGATTGAGTTAATTTCTAAAATTATATTAAATTACTATATGAATATTATTCAAGGGACAAATTAATACTTTGCCAATTTAAAGAGTAATTCAGATTCTTTTATAAATAGTAAATTGTTCCTCTTATTTTTATGAGGTTGTCTGCTAGATAGAAAAAACTATGCAAGTCATAGAATAAAGAGCTAGCAATTTAAGCATATCAATCTCTGCTTTCTAAACATGAATTTAAGAGATTTTTCATTAATTGTTCGTGTGAATTATCATTATAGACCGAACAATTGGATGACTTATTATTTAAAAACAATGCTATCTTTAAATAATTATTAAAAGTTGAAGGAGATTATATTTTCAGGTAATAAATCCCTGCATAATTTTAGATTTATCTAATAAAATTTTATAGATTTTCAAATAATTTTGCTTTATTATTTTTATTATGTGTATAATATTTGAGAATCCAACATCATCTAATAGCAAGAATGAAGTGATCAACTCTTTATTCAAACCTAAAACCTTATTTCAAGCTTTAGGGATTTTGACGACATCATTACACGGTAATAATGTCTAGAATTTAAATTTCCATATTACCACTAGATTTTTGTTGTAATTAATTAATTATATAATAGATATTTCAAGTCTGAACGCGGAAACAACGGAGCGATTATCCTTGACTGTCTCCTCCTGCTGATGTGGCTTTTAGTCTCTCCTCATAAGCTTAGCTATTCCGATAACATGGATTTGAAATATTCTTGTCTACAGGCGAGCTTGGAAATAGACTTTCCAGTAACAGGGCAACTAGCGGATTCAACGCCTCCGATTTTAAAAGCTCAAACATTCGTTTTCAGGGGCATAATTGCAAGAGTCCAGTGGATTTGGTGGTGTTTTTACATTACCAAAAAGTGCAAGAGGAAAGACAGTGCATCAACAGAGGGGTTTTCGGTCTGGTAAAAGTTCGGTAGAACATAATTGACAGCGTGACTCGAGTCATGGACTCAACCCCCGACCCAAATTTCATTTGGTGCAAAATCATTTATGACTTTATGGATTAAAAAATACATAGAACATGATTATAAAGTTTCGAAAATATACATATATAATTAAAAGATTTTTCATACAATATTTTTCCTCTTTCTTTTTACCATTGATCTTGTTTGTTTCTTGAAAAAATAACTTTTTAATTTTCATATAATTTTTATTTTTTAAAAAATTAATTAATTAAAAATATTTTCCAGCTAAAAAAAAATTTAGCTTATTTTTTAAGAAAATGTTTTCATCTTGTTTTTCATTAAAGAGTTTTTTTTTTATTACAAGCAGAAAACACTTTCTAAAAGTTAAGAAAAATTCAGAAATATCTTGTTATTTATTGATTATATCAAATTTAATTCTTAATATTTTGATTGCTATATATTTTTGTTTTTAATTTTTTTAAAAATAATTTCATCTCCTGAAATTTGATTTTTATATTAATTTTGATTCTTATTTTGTGTATTATTATTTGTTTTTCTCTTAATTTTTTTAATTAAAATTTTTATCTATTAAATTTAGTCCTAATTCTTTTGATTGTTATTTATTTTATTTACAATAAATTTTTAAATTGATATTTTTTTTCAATTTCATCATCTTTTATCTTTTTTATCCATCAAATTTGATCTTTATTTTTTTTAATAAATAAAAATTTAAAATTTATTTTTCTAACTCATTTAACATGACATAGTTAAATAATAAAAAAATATTTTTAATTTATTTTTAAATATAAAAAAATAATTCATTTTAAAAAAAAATATTTTTCATAAAAACCACTATTTTTTAACAAACAAACACGGTGTAACCATTATATTCTTTCCTTATGATTTATAAATTGCTTCGTGCAAGGTGGTTTCGTAATGTTAAAATGTTCGAGGATTTTCTCATTGTCAACAACTGATTGAATATCTCGTGTTCAATAAAAGTCACCATCTCTCATTCGAGTCCACAACTGATTGTATAGCTATTTTTATTGTTCACATTACCCTCTTCTAACTTATGTCGTGCTGCTTAGTAAAATCCAGCTCTACTTTTTCAAGTACATGCATGAAGGACATGTCGAGTTGGTTTTTTATCTTGACCAAACCAACTTTCAGGTAAAGATTAGTTTGGAGGGTTTGAAAATGCGAGGCAATTTATATTTTTTAAAAAATTTAAAATTCTGTTTTTTTTTTTGTTAAAAATTATTTTTTTTAATGTTTTGCATCGTTTTCATGCGTTAATCTTAAAAATTATTTTTAAAAAATAAAAAAATCATTTTGATACATTTCAGAATAAAAGGCACTTTGAAAATCAACTGCAATCACACTCTCAAACATGTCAACTAATTAACTTTAATTAACTCGTGTTTGGTTGTAGGTAAATAATTTTTTATAACAAGATAAATAAATAAATATGATAGCAATTCATACATGTTTTTTGACATAAAAAATCCTAATAATAAATTTAAAAGTTTATGCACTTGATTCCTATCTAGCCAAACCCGTGACTCGAGTCATGGACTCAATTTGGTTTAATAAGAAACATAGATACTCATAAAATTGAGAACCAACTAAATATCAAAGTGTCTATTTAAGATCGCGATAAATTTATAAGTATCAAACCAAAATAAATTAAGATGACTCAATTCTCAACTAACTTAATGTCAAATGATTAAATTGAAAGTAAAATTATTGAACTGAAATAAGGAATGGAAACAAAATTGAATTAACCCTGACCAAACATGGCACATCCATAATCCCAATCATGCCCCCCCGCACCCCCATCAAAATTAATGTTTTATTTTTTAATTTTGTTTTTCATTTAACTATACCCTGACTAGGCCACTCAAAAGGAGAAATTTACTTAGTGTAGCCCACTTAAAAGCCCAAGTTGACTTGCAACGTGGTTATCTCAAGAAAAATTGGACAAAACCTATAACAAAACATGTTGATTTTTTATTAAAAAAATAAAAATAATGCAGTTTTGGTCTTTTAAAAAATAAAGAATTTATTTTTGGTCATCCCGGATCGACTTGGACTGACCCTCCCAACCCTTACCCTTGTCCTTGTCCCTAGTTGGGCTTGATAATTATGGAAAATACATTAAACATAAACATAAACATAAACATAATAATAATAATAATAATAATAATAATAATAAAACTAAGATGAAATAACATCTAAGGTAAACTCTCATCGTCAAATAGAACTTGTGAACACCATATTGGTTTTTATAGCTAGAATCGATGTCAACTAAAACATTATTTTTCTATCACTAGAATTTAGCCAACAATTCTCTCTCATATATCTAACCAGGGAATGAAAAAAAAAAAAAAAGATTTTGTATCAAAATTGAAATTTTAGAAATGTTGAGGAACTGCAAAGGTATTATTGGGGAAAAGTAAGGACTAAAGTGAACTTTTGTGTGTAAACTTTGAAAGTGCCATCCATTTTATTTTTATTTTTCACTTCGGTCCTCTATCTTTTAATTTTATCATTATTTAACAATTTAACTTAAATTGACCTTGAATTTTATCCTAAAATGACTAAATCAAAATAAAAAAATGAATGAAAATAAAAAACACTTAGTGCTTAATGAGTCCACGGTGCACTAAGTGTGTGTCCACAATATAACTCTTATAAGAAAAAGGCCACACACATTTTAAAGTTTCTATTAATTATCCATTACTTCAACTTTGAGATTACAAAATTTAACATCAAGCAAGAGTATAAGTTTCAAGTTGATTATTAAGTGCTATAATTTTATACATATTGCAATCAATATTAATATTAATATCTTTGGAGTACAAAAATATTATTTATTTTTTCAAGAAAAAGGATTAATATTTATATACACTAAGGAAATGCCATGTTTTTTTTTAATTAACTATTATTTAATTAAATAATTAATAACCATAAATATTTTAAAATTAGTCAATCTTAATTATTTTATTTTAAATATATTAAATCTCAATGGTAGATCTTTATTAAATCATTTGATTTTTGTTTACTAAAAAACAATGTAATTTTCTATTATTATTTATTTTTTACTTATGTTTTTATGGTATTTGTGTTTTTTTTTTCAAAGAAAGAATTCATTTATTTTCTTAAAGAAAATATGAAATTATTTAGTTTAAGCTATGTTGTTAATAGTAATTTTAAGTCAATTTATTGTCAAATAAATTGGCCTTTTAAATCTCATAGCATAACATATTTATTAACATGGTGTTAATTTAATATGCTTTGTAGTCAATCGGTTGGTTAAACATGATATTATTATATTTATGTAAATACATATTTATTATTAATAAAAACTTAATTTATCTTTAATATTCATATAATATTATATTAATGAATCTAATATTTGATTTATGAATCTAGAGTAAAGATAAATCCATGAGACAAAAATATTTTGCAAAGAAAATTATAAAGTTATAATTATAATATTCTTATTACATCAAAACATTGTTCGTAAAATATTCTTGGTCGATGCTATCTTAAATACTTGACATTCATTAGAATCGTAGAGGCTGATATATATTATGTTTTTTTTTTTATGAAAGGAAGACGTTGTTCTCATAAACTGATATATAAGATATACCTAGAGCTAATATGTAGTTACTTGTCATAAGACATGTATATTGAACTTACCTGCATGTGAATTTTATATGAAAAGATCACTTATATCTATGAAGAGGTTCACGTGACAATTGTGTAAGTAATCATTAGACTTAATATTATTAAGTTATTTTATATAGGGAGTGTTATGTTTTAATCTTGTTACACATTATCTTGGTAAAGGTAGCAAATAGATAGACATTAAATATAACATAAACTATATGAACGTATTTAAATGATCAAGAGAGTATTCATCACCCTAAGTGAATTAAGAAAAATATTTCACATGTTCTTAAATAGTATTAATTGGTAAATCCTTGTGCAAGGTAGAATGCGATTTGAAAAGAGTTTCAAATTCTATTTAAAGGATTAATGACTATAATATTGTGAACAAATATTATTTGACATGATAAACACACTTCATGCTAAAATATCTAAATCAGAACATTATTGATGAAGAGATAATAATTACATTGAGAAACTGATCATTTAAAGGTTAAGTCAAATCACTTATAACTTTTCTAATATTCAGGGGATCATGACATGTTGTCAGACAGTGCACTTGATCTTCAAATAGAAATTAATCAATTATTGAATTGATAAATAAATTAAATTCTTTAATTTATTTAATTCTATTTATTTAGAATTATAATTTTTATATGGGCCAACATATTAGGAAACTAATGGGCAGCACATATTAAGAATCATTGGTTAGAAATTAAACTAAGATAATAATTAAGTTTGACTTGATTGAAATAATTTTAGAAATTAAGTACTAGAATGTATTTAATTCATGAATTATAATTCTAGTACTAGAATAATCAAGTAGGGATTTAATTAATTAGATTTTTAAAATTATCCTTAAGTAATATATGAATATTATTTAAGGAGCAAATATATATTTTACCATTTATAGGGATTTTAGGATTCTCTATAAATATAAAGTCATGCCTTTTATTTTTTTTAAAACGTTGTCTATTAGACAGAGAAACTATGTACGTTGCAAAATAAAGAGCTAGCACTCTAGGTATAACAATTTCTCTATCCTAAATAGAGATTTAAGAGATTTGTCACAGATGGTTCGTGTGAATTACCCGTTAGAGGTCGAACAATTAGATGACTTGTGGCTTGCGACAATCCAGCCTTTAAAGAATTATTCAAAGTCGGAGAAGATCAGATCTTCAGGTAATAAATCCTTAAACAACTCTAGATCTGTCTAACAGGATCTTAGAAACTACCGAATTATTTTAAATTTTCCCTTTTCTGCTGTGTGTCTGAATTTCAGGAACTCAACCCATAGCACAACATAAAAAGACATAATATAATAAACAAAATAGAAGGTCAAACAAAATCAATATTTATCAATCAATTATGGGTTGTTAGTGTTCAAAACACAACCCGTTAACTCTAATCAATAATTTTGAATGTTATTTGTTTGATGGTAACCTAAACAGAAGGGGAAATTGATGGGACAAGAAGAACGAAGAGAGAAAGGGTTTTTACCAAATATTACACAACAAGATTGAGGCTTTATCTATTGGAATGAATTTCAAGACAAACCTTGTTGCGCCAAATTATTTTATATGAGAAAAATAAAGTTGGTAGATAAAAAAAGAAGTTGAACATCTACTTTCAATGATACTAGTTGTTAGTGTGCCCACACTACCTGAGTTCAACTTAACTTCTAATAAGAAAAGAAAACATTGTAGATTTTTTTTTATATCATTAAATTTAGTACTAATAAAATGATGTTTGCACTTAATATAATAAATTGAAAAAATATACTAAGTAATAAATTTTAAAAATAGTTTTAAATACTAATTAAAAATTAAAGTGAGAAACTAATCTTCCATGTAAGAAACAAAAGATAAATACACCTATAAAATTTTTACTTCAACTTTCTTTATTGTTTTATTCATCTTTTGCTATTTATCTTAGAGGTTTATTCTAGTTGTTAAGTACATATGATTTTTATTATTATAAATATATCATTTAAATATAATTAACTTATCTAAAATTTAATAAAAAAATTAAAGAAAAATTACAATAATCTCTTTGACATGTTATGAAATTAAAGAAATCATTCAAAATATTGTTTAATATTTTAAAAAATATTTAAACTACACAATTTATGATTAATACTTAAAAGTGCATTTTTATCAAGGTTTTATATCATCATTTTGTACTTGAAGTATCAATAACTCCTTAACTAAAGCATGTTTTATAATAACATACCTAATAATATAAGATACCTTTAATTTATGGTAAATATTCATCTTAAATGCGGGCCTATCACATAAATAAATTGATTGATTGATGAGTTTAAGTATTGAAATTGAAAGGACAAAGAGAGGGCCAAACTTAGAAAAGAGATGTTAGTGCAGTTCAAACTGGAATACTGTTCGATAATTGGGTTATATCTCGAGTTCTAGATGTCCAAATGACCTCAATTGTTTTGCCAGATTCGGTAAGACATAGGCCTCCAACTTTCATTTGGAGTCCAAATTTAAAAAGGTCGTTTTCAAGTCCAAATTGTAGCAATAACGAAGAAGTTTGAATCTGTCCTGCAGCCCAAACACTGCTCAGTGTTCAGCCCATATCTCGAGTTCTAGAAGTCTAAATGGCCTTAATTTTTTTTCCTTGAAAGATAAGACAATTTCCTATAACTTTCATGAGCACAGGTGGTTCCAGTTCTGATGTTAGTAACGACGTTTTATTCAGACAAGAAGATAAGGATTTTCACAAAGTCAAGAGTTGGCCACCCACTCAACAATTAATCATCAAATCAATAGTTCCAAATTTTAGTCTATAAAAGGAGGCATTTGCCATGCATTTAGGAGCTTGGTTGTTCAGATCAAAAACTTGCTCTTGCTCTATCTGTTTATATTTTTTTGTAATTCTTAAGTTTTGCTTTCATTAATAACTTGTTTATGCTTTTCATTTCCTTTCCTTTACTTAGTTAACTTGTATATTATTTATGTTCTTCTTTTGTTTATTTATGTTTCTCTTCTTCATTATGTTTAGCTAAGTTTATTATGTCAATGTGAAAATGTTACACTAATGGTATAAGAATAAGTATGGTGTAAACTCAACATGGACCTTAATGTTTAATATTAATGACACGACCAAAAGATTGATGTCTTCTCCCAAGTGCAGGAGTGTCGAAGTAATAAATAACCCGGCAAGACCGGGGTCAAACCACAAAGAGGTTAATTGTATAAATTATAAATAACAAGACAACAACAACAACAACAACAACAACAACAATAATAATAATACTTAGTACGTGGTATTGTTATATCTGAGAATGATCTAAAAGATCGGGTTGCAGGTTTCCAGCCTATATACTAAGTCTATGAAAAGATCAAAGAGATATATTATATAATATAAACATAATGTAAATAATAATAATAATAATAATAGCAAGCAGCAGCAGTAATAGTAGTAGTAGTAATAATAATTGTTGCTACCCAATTTTTGACCCATGTTTTTTGACATATTTTCAAAAAATCCAAAAAAATAGAGAAAAAATCAAATTTTACAAAAAAAAGAAAAAAAAAAGAAAGTTAAGGGACCAATTTTTGAGGCTCAAACAATATTTTTACCAGAATTTTGAATATTGAAGGGAGAGGCAACCTAAGGATTTTTTATTTTTTATTATTTTTTTCTCTTCACCCGAAACCAGCCGCTCCCCCTAGCCCGCTCCCTTTTATCCCTCTCTTTCGGCTGAAAATTAGGGACTCAGTCCCCCACCCATGGTCTTCTTTTCCTTGTTTCCAGCCGACATGGAGGCCCCTCCTTATGAGGAGAGCCCCTATTTCTTCTCATCCCCAGCGATTTGAAGAGGGAGGGGGGATTGGTGAATTTTTTGGGGACCCGAGGGGCAGTGGGCAGAGACCCACGGATGTCCCCCACCTTTTGATTTTTTTCTTCTTCCTTAAAACCTGCCAAACAGCCGCCGCCTCTAGCCCCGAAGGAGCTGATTTTTTTTTTTTCTCTTCCGGCCAGCCAAGAGCTTGGCGCCAGGAAACCAAACAGCCCCTCCCCCCAAACAGCCACTCATTTGTTTTTCTCTTCTTCAATCTCTCCCCAGCCGATCACCAAGACAACAGCCTCTCATCAAATTTTTTTCCCTTTTTCTCACCGAACCTCACTGCCCGGATGATCCCCTGCCTCTGATTTTGTTTTTTCTTCTTCCCCCCGGAGGATCTGCCCTCCAGCGGTCTACCTTCTTCCTCCAGCAGCGGCAGCTTCTGCTCACAGCCGACGGACCCAGCTCCTCTCCACCGACCAGGGAACGGGCAGGGCTGTTCCCATCGCCTCAGACCCACGGTTTCCTTCTCCGGCCAGCAGCAGCGGCTCCTTCCCCATCAACGGTGTCAGTTTTCCCCTTCGATCTCTTCCACAACAACCGGCCGGCAGCAGATCTCATCGCCTCCCATAGCAGCCCAGACACGGCGCCCACAGAAGCCAACCGACGATCAGCCACTCTCCTCCTCCACGACTGATCTGCCATCGGAGAAGAAGAAGAAACAAGAACAGACCGGACAAGAAGAAGCAAAATCCGAAGCAGATTTGAAGGAGAAGAGAAGCGGATCTAAAAAATTTAATTAAAATCAACTGCCATTTGCGTTTCTTGGATTTGCAGGTGGTGAGTTTTCTCAAAGGGCAGCAGGAGATTGAAGAGGGGAAGAAGGCGATCCAGAACCCCCTGCTGTTGGATTTTTTTTTTGGCGGCGCGTGAGATCCACGCGCCGCCACTGTTGCTGCTCCCAGAAATCAAGCTGAACACTGTTCCGGCGGCAGAAGGCTATCCCTGTAATTTCAGTCGGTTTTGGGGTTAATTTTTGTAATAGTAATTGTTTAATGTAATATTTGTGTAATTTTGAGTTTTTTTTTATATAGTTTGTATTTTATGTAAATGTGGATGTAAGAAAAGAAAAGAAAAGAAAAGAAAAGAAAAGAGGAAGTGATAAATAATAATAATAAAAAAAAAGAATGTTTGTGTGTGTTTGTATTTTTTTTATGCATGTTATTGAATAATAAAAAAAAAAAGGAATTTAAATGTTTTTTTTTGTTTTGGGCGGGCTGGAACATCAGCCCAGCCCATGCGGCTGGGCTGAGTCTAGCCTTGTTGCGTTTTGGGCCGGAACATCAGCCCAGCCCATGCGGCTAGGCTGAGTCCAGCCCTGTTACCAGAGGGCTGGAACACCAGCCTAGCCCATGCGGCTGGGCTGAGTCCAGCCCCTTTTCACTCTGGGCCGGAACATCAGCCCAGCCCATGCGGCTGGGCTGAGTCCAGTCCTGTTGCATTTTGGGTTGGAACATCAGCCCAGCCCATGCGGCTGGGCTGAGTCCAGCCTTGTGGCTGGACCAATACAGGCCCAGCCCACGAAGCTTGAAAGTGAATGTGGTGTGTATTTTTGTTTATGAATTTTTTTTTATGATAAAATTGCAAGAATAAAGAAGAATTTAATATTCTGATTTAATCACGGATAAAGAATCATGAACTTACATGTAAGTTGTATTTTCTGAAATTCGATGAAAGAACAGAATTTTTAAAACTTCTTTAACACATCAAGTCCACAAAGCAGCTTACCTCAGGTAGGGTGCGTTAGGGGTGCTAATACCTTCCCTAACCACAATCAGTCCCGTACCCGTGATCTCTGACAAGACCAGTACATCAGGTTTCCTAGTAGCCCTCAATGAATTACTAGGTGGCGACTCCAAATCAGCAAAACAGGACGAATAATCGCCAGCCGATGCCGCGCGCCAGGATTTTTTTTTTTGGGGTGCGACAGAATGGCGACTCCACTGGGGAAGGTATTGTTTTCAACATTATTGGACTAAGCTTTGTATATTTGATGTGTTTATGTTTTTGCATTTTTGTCTTATTTTATTTTTGTTTTATCCATGCATTTTGTAGAATTATCTCATGCATCACATAGTTAATTTTTGTTAAAGCACACACAAGCTTCAGGTTAGGAGGGGGACTAACAGCTTACCTTACGACTTTTAGTCAAGGTTTAAGTTTGTGTAAACCCCAACTCTTCGTTGAGTGCCAAGATTGGTAAAAGTTGGACATGTGCCATCTCACTGCCTACTGGCCCCTATATTGCCTTCAAGAGGGTAATCACTGGGACAACGAGAGACCCTTTTTAGAGACCGAATAGTAAACCTACATTTTGTCTCACTTAAAAAGATTAGAACCTGCCTGTAGGATGTATGCTCCGTAAATATTTGTTTTGCATCCGAGCAAACCCTTCTTGAAGCATCTTGAACTCAAGACTTGTGGGTGACACATTGGCCGTCACTCCGAAAATTTTCATTGTAGAGTTTGGGCAAAAATCACGATTCTTGTTCCATCATACAAGAGTTACGGCCATATTGTCACCCCTCGAAGGGCGAGTTCATCATATAGATTACATATTCATACATTTATCATGCATATACCGGGTTGAAAGGTAGGTCCCCCGCACAACCTGTGCTGCACGTGATTAAAGAAAGATGATGGGAGCAAAGAAAGATGTCAGATAGAGGCTCATTACCAGATTGAGGTTGGGAGCATCAAAGATGAAGTAGCTAGACTCAGATTTGCTTGAACAAGTGTTGAGTATTTAAATGGAAAGAGAATGTCTGCACAGTCTTCTGTGGGAACACTGCTTGTCCACGTCCAATTGAAGCTGCCTCTCCTTTTCAGTCATGAACAACAACAACAATGCCTTCAGTCATCAACTAATGACAACTCGGATTCCTGTCCAGTTGCACTCTTAAGTGTTCATCGCCTCCACATCATTTAATGGAACCAAACGACTACTAGCCTCATGTTCATGGTGCATTAGTCTGCTCTGAAGTTACCCCAATTATGAGCTCAATTCTAGTTCAGCAGCACAAGGTGTTGGTCTGAAAAACCATAATCAGACACTGAACTTCTACGTGTGGCACGAGCAAAACATTGTACTAGGCAGAGGAGTCAGGCCTGGTTTGAAAATATGAGTAGTCATCGAACTTCAACGTTGCAGAGCTCTCTCTATAAAAATCTGTTTATGATGTTGCAAGTTGAGAGTGCAAGAGAGGATTTACTAATTGCATATGCTACAAATATTTCTCTCATCAGTTTCAGCATGAAGAAACTGTAGCAGGTTGAAGAGCCAGATTTGGTTTGAAAAACATTGAGCAGACATCAAACTTCAACATTGCAGAGATCTCTCGGCAGGAATCTATTTGTGGATCTGTAAATGGGAAATCCAAGAAGGAATACAGTATTTTCAGATCATTTATGATTTTCCTCCAACAGTGCCAGTATTTAAAACGCAAAAGTAGAAAGAAGAGACATGCCTAGACTGAAAAACATGAAGAAGACTGAAACTTCAACAGAGCAGAACTCCCTCTATTGGTGCTTGTTTGCTGCACCATTCGAGAGGAATCAAAGAAGAAATAGAGGAGATTCATGTCCATCATTGTCTCCCATAGAAGAGATAAGGCATGATTCCACGTGTCAGTAGTGGCGATACTACAAGTTGCTAGGCACTGCTAAGATTACCAAGCTGTTGAAAAGTTTTCTAACAATCCTCAACCAACCACAACAACAGTGGAAGATTGAGATGATGCTATGAGGATTTGCCGAAGAATTGAACAAGCTATGAAGATAGGAAAGATTGAAGGATCTGCCATGGATTCTAAAACAATGATGAGAGGTGAATCAGGAGATGACTTTGACGGTGTGAACCCTTAATTATGTGGTATAGCGAGGTCTTTACGGTAGCATCAATTGCTCAAATGTCTTTGCCAAGATGGGACATTTCCTCTGCCACTTAAGTTTGGTTCGACCAGAATCTGCCAGATTTCTAGACTTTTGCTAGACTCCGACAAATCCCATGCAACCACCATTTTCTGGATGGTTTAATCCAGACAAGAGATGTGATGTCATGATGGGGTCCTCAACCATTTCAATTGAGCAATTGCAAGAATTTCAAGAAGCGAGTCCTGAAGTTGGTGAGCAAGGGACAAGTGGAGCTTGCAAAGGAGGGTGTCATTGGCTATATTGTCCCCCGAACATCTTCAAAATGACATGTGATCGAAAGTGCTTGGCAAAACACAGATATTGCTAGAAAAGTTGATTTAAGAATGGTGAGGAACTTTCAATCATGTGTTATGGAATTCTGCATTTTGTTTTGGGCTCACATCTCATCCTTCAACGAAACATGCCTTGCTTGTCTCTTTGTTGTTTTGAAATCAACAGATGTTTAACATTTTATTTCTGATAAAATATTTTGATCAAACTCCAACATGTGATAAAGGCTAATCAATCCTGAAGATTAAAAGTGTTTTGATTGCAGAAAATGACTCGATGCTTGAAAAATGACATGAGGTGACTAAACAATTTCTGAACTCATACCTCCTGAAACTGAACCACACATCATATAGCTAAGTTTTAACAGTATGCATAATGACATGTAGTGGATTCGGTAGTTATGGACTCGTGAATCATGATTCTTACAAGTCCAAATCTTTACACTAGATGGGGTCAAAATTTATCGGTTCTAACCGACCTTGCTTGAAATGAGAAAAGGCCATCTTTGATATTCCCTTCACTTTCTAAAGATTATATCCCTTGTAGTCCCATTTTGAGCCTGGTGAAATATTTTTCTTTCAAAAAGAAACCCTGACTAGGATCACACCCCACATTGGGGGCAGATGAGAGATATGTTGGAGACATTGATATAATTAATGGATAAAGGGGAAGGCTTAGAACAAAAGTCCAATGATTGAGAGAGAGCTAGAAGAAGACATATAGACTGGGGGCATATAAGAAAGTTTTGAGGAAGGCTGTAAAAAAAAAATAGAGAATGAACAAAGGAAGTTGAATTTGCCTTCACTTAAATGCAAGTCAAAGATAAAGGAAGGAGAACGCCTATCAAGTCTATGAAGAGCAAAAGAAATTTCAATCAAGGAAAGGCACAACAAAAGTCAATACTAAAAAAAAAGATTAAGCTATAAGCGTTGACTTTTGGTATCCATTATAAAGCCTATGATGTTATCAGATGATTAGGTTGGTTATTCCTCAAGGAAAGGGGGATTTGCATTATGACTTTTGTTAATAGAAGTCTGATCTTTGAAGTTAACAAGGTTATTATGTCGTCTCCTCTACAAAAGACAACAATAGAAAACAGAGTTGATAATAGTTGATGTTGATCCTAGGTCTTTGAAACCCTCAAACACCTTTTGAGCCTGTGAAATTCCTTTCTTTCATAGCCATGAACCATAGCCTGCATTACGTGCTTTTAAAAGCCCTTTTTAATCAAGCAAGAATTTTGAACCGACAAATGGCGCTCTCAAAACTTAAAGAGCTTTTCCATAAGGGTCGTGACTTCATGAAATTAAGCTACTGGTTATTATGCATGCTGATAAAATAAATGCTAAGAAAAGAAACAACTTTTTCTTGATAAAGCCTGAGCATCTTGTTTTTGAAATTCATAAAAATGTCACCTCATCACAGACCATCAAATGATATACCCAATATCAAAGGATTCAAATTGATACAAAGAACCATGGAAAAAAGCCATTTTAATCCTACAACGGGTCGATTTCTGTTTTCAAAATACAAGACAATCAAAGGACTGTGTATTTCGAATAACGTGTGTTGGGTCTTTGATCAAAAAGCTTGATTTTCAAAAAGATTTTCAAAAAAAGACATCTCTGATTTCATTTCAACAAACTAGACTTTGAATAGACATGATCTTTGAAATATGAGAGTAGATTCCAGAACAAGGAAGATTATCAAACACAGAAGAACATTGATTGAGTATGCAAAATCATTGATAGAAATGACATTGAAGTCCTCGACACTCCTTGAAAAGTTGAGCAGCTGGGGGCAATACAGTGGACCTTAAGAAGGAAAACAAATAGTATCCAGATCAGCTGGGGGCAAAGAAAGAATCACATGATGAGTCATCAAAGTCCATCAAAGTCATCCCTGGCATTCACAAAAGCCATTTGGTTGTAAACAGAAGAATGAGCATGTTCAGATCAACTAGGGGCAATGTTGTTCAAAGACAATCCATGATTTAGTAAACTTCAGCAGCAATTGATGAGCAACACTGCACTTGAAGGATATTTTCATATCTTCATCTTGGGTCACCCTCTGAAACATGGTTATGACTCCTGACAGATGTTATCGGGTGAGTGCATTTGAATGAACATTGAACATATGCACACCACCAAGACTGACTGTGGAACAATGCTGCACTTGAAGGACAATCTCATATTGTCATCCTTTGAAACATGGTTATCGACAGACGTTACCACGCAA
Source organism: Populus alba (assembly GCF_005239225.2). Lineage (NCBI taxonomy): Eukaryota > Viridiplantae > Streptophyta > Magnoliopsida > Malpighiales > Salicaceae > Populus > Populus alba. The sequence continues at coordinate 12,827,615 of NC_133302.1, forward strand.
CTGTATTGAATGAATGTCAGAAAGGCACCCACCCCGAAGACTGACTGTGTGGGACAATTTGTTTTGAAGCCAGATGAGCACTTCACCGCATGAGTATGGGTGATAGAAGTAGCATCATTGATGAGGCCGAGGCATTTCTTTTCACAATCTGATTAGAAGAGTTGAAAGGAATCTATTGAGAAAACATTGAGCATACAACCATGAGCCTTTGTACTGCAAGCTATGAGATGCATGACTGAATGACTGAATGAGTTCCAAGAAGGCTGATGATAACATGTACTTGAAGAGTACTGTTTCAACTAGAGGCAAGTTCATGACTGATTAACAATCTTGATGGGTATTGGCATGATGCACACAATCAATCAGAGGATAATTCTCAGAAGAAGCCATGAGAGAAAATCCTTCATGATGAATCAAGCAGTACCACACTTGGGGGCAGGGTCAAGCTTCATGAACGATGCAAGCAGTAATTGTCGAAGACAGCCCGGGATGGGCACTGCATTTACAGCTGAATGGATGGCTAGCACATGAATGAGCCAATACATCGGAAGAACAAAGAAAGCTTTGGGATACAAACAAGGGCACGCTATGACGATGGAGCATCAAAGAGGGGGGACCGATATTTCAAATCAGGTAAGAATGCATGCATATCATCTAACCTTGCACATAGTTTTTGAATTGTTACAGGAAAAATCCTTAATGAGGTCCAGCAAAGATGTTGGAAAAAGAAAAGAAGCATTGTGGTGATGATAATAAAGAATCGGTTTTGATCATGGAATAAAAGGGAAGATGGGATGAACCCTACCATTAGAAAAATCCCAAAGAAATGAAGAGAATCAACCTTGGCAATCGGGAAGCCTCGAGTTTTCAACTCTTGTAGTCAGGAAACACCGAGTTGTCAAAACCTATGATCGGGAATTAACAGGAAGCACCAAGTTTTCCAGCCCTTCTTCTGTCATCCCCTCAGGACTTCGCCAGGTAAGTCCTATTTTTCACACTTGTCATATCACATCTCCATTTGGGTTGGTCACCCATGACAATGAGACCACGCTTTTCATATTCTTTCCACACGGGTAGGTCACCCATGACAATGAGACCGCCTTTCATCATATTTTTTCCATCTGGGTAGGTCACCCATTACAATAAGACCACACTTCATATTTTTTCCATTTTTGGGTAGGTCACCCATTACAATGAGACCGCACTTCACATTCTTTCTATTTGGGTAGGTCGCCCATCACAACGAGACCACTTCATCATATTTTTTCCATCTGGGTAGGTCACCCATTACAATGAGACCACACTTCATACTTTTTCCTCCTGGGTAGGTCACCCATAAGAATGAGACCACTCTTCCTCCTTTCCACTTGGGTAGGTCACCCATTATAATGAGACCACTTTTTACACATTCTTTTGTTCCAGTTGAATGAGGTCGCCAGATGGGATCTCATATAGCTTTGGTTAAAGGGAATCGCTAGATGGGATTTCAGGTTGACTGAGCTACACACAGGATTTTGGTTCTGGTTGAAGGGGATCGACGAAAGGATCTCAGTTCAGCCCAACCACACACACTCCTTGGTTATGGTTAAAGGGGATCGACGAAGGGATCTCAGTTTAACCTAATTGGAAAGGATTTTGGTTCTGGTTAGAGGGGAGTGCAAAAAGGAATCTCAGTCTAACCCAACCCTACACATTCCTTGGTTATGGTTAAAGGGGATTGGCGAAGGGATCTTAGTTTAACCTAATTGAAAAGGATTTTGGTTATGGTTGAAGGGGATCGACGAAGGGATCTCAGTTCAGTCTAACCACACTTTCCTTGGTTATGGTTAAAGGGGATCGGCAAAGGGATCTCAGTTTAACCTAATTGAAAAGGATTTTGGTTCTGGTTGAAGGGGATCAGCGAAGGGATCTCAGTTCAATCTAACCACACAGACCTTGGTTATGGTTAAAGGGGATCGGCGAAGGGATCTCAGTTTAACCTAATTGAAAAGGATTTTGGTTCTGGTTAGAGGGGATTGCCGAAAGGAATCTCAGTCTAGCCCAACCCTACACATTCCTTGGTTATGGTTAAAGGGGATCGACGAAGGGATCTCAGTTTAACCTAATTGGAAAGGATTTTGGTTCTGGTTGAAGGGGATCGACGAAAGGATCTCAGTTCAGCCCAACCTACACATTCCTTGGTTACGGTTAAAGGGGATCGGCGAAGGGATCTCAGTTTAACCTAATTGGAAAGGATTTTTTGGTTCTGGTTGAAGGGGATCGAATAAGGGATCTCAGTTCAGCTCAACTACACACTCCTTGGTTATGGTTAAAGGGGATCGACGAAGGGATCTCAGTTTAACCTAATTGGAAAGGATTTTGGTTCTGGTTAGAGGGGAGTGCAAAAAGGAATCTCAGTCTAACCCAACCCTACACATTCCTTGGTTATGGTTAAAGGGGATCGACGAAGGGATCTCAGTTTAACCTAATTGAAAAGGATTTTGGTTCTGGTTGAAGGGGATCGGCGAAGGGATCTCAGTTCAGTCTAACCTACACATTCCTTGGTTATGGTTAAAGGGGATCGACGAAGGGATCTCAGTTTAACCTAATTGGAAAGGATTTTGGTTCTGGTTGAAGGGGATCAGCGAAGGGATCTTAGTTCAGCCCAACCACACACACCTTGGTTATGGTTAAAGGGGATCGACGAAGGGATCTCAGTTTAACCTAATTGAAAAGGATTTTGGTTCTGGTTGAAGGGGATCGGCGAAGGGATCCCAGTTCAGCCCAACCACACACACCTTGGTTATGGTTAAAGGGGATCGACGAAGGGATCTCAGTTTAACCTAATTGAAAAGGATTTTTTGGTTCTGGTTGAAGGGGATCGAATAAGGGATCTCAGTTCAGCTCAACTACACACTCCTTGGTTATGGTTAAAGGGGATCGACGAAGGGATCTCAGTTTAACCTAATTGGAAAGGATTTTGGTTCTGGTTAGAGGGGAGTGCCAAAAGGAATCTCAGTCTAACCCAACCCTACACATTCCTTGGTTATGGTTAAAGGGGATCAACGAAGGGATCTCAGTTTAACCTAATTGAAAAGGATTTTGGTTCTGGTTGAAGGGGATCGGCGAAGGGATCTCAGTTCAGTCTAACCTACACATTCCTTGGTTATGGTTAAAGGGGATCGACGAAGGGATTTCAGTTTAACCTAATTGGAAAGGATTTTGGTTCTGGTTGAAGGGGATCAGCGAAGGGATCTTAGTTCAGCCCAACCACACACACCTTGGTTATGGTTAAAGGGGATCGACGAAGGGATCTCAGTTTAACCTAATTGAAAAGGATTTTGGTTCTGGTTGAAGGGGATCGGCGAAGGGATCCCAGTTCAGCCCAACCACACACACCTTGGTTATGGTTAAAGGGGATCGACGAAGGGATCTCAGTTTAACCTAATTGAAAAGGATTTTGGTTCTGGTTGAAGGGGATCGACGAAGGGATCTCAGTTCAGCCCAACCACACAGACCTTGGTTATGGTTAAAGGGGATCGGCGAAGGGATCTCAGTTTAACCTAATTGAAAAGGATTTTGGTTCTGGTTGAAGGGGATCGATGAAGGGATCTCAGTACAGCCCAACAACACACCTTGGTTATGGTTAAAGGGGATCAACGAAGGGATCTCAGTTTAACCTAATTGAAAAGGATTTTGGTTCTGGTTGAAGGGGATCGGCGAAGGGATCTCAGTTCAGTCTAACTACACAAGACCTTGGTTATGGTTAAAGGGGATCGGCGAAGGGATCTCAGTTTAGTCTAATCACGCAGAATCACTAGATGGGATTTCAGGTTCACCGAGCCACACACCGATTTTTGTTCTTGTTAGTTTGCCAGATGGGATCTCAGGTAAACCCCATCAAAAGGGAAGGTCGCCCGTGAAAATAGACCAGTGTGAGTGTGTGGGCAGGTCGCCCCTGAAAATAGACCAGAGTGAGTATGTGTGGGCAGGTCGCCCCTGAAAACAGACCAGTGTGAGAGTGTGGGTCGGTCGCCCCTGAAAATAGACTAGAGTGAGTATGTGTGGGCAGGTCGCCCCTGAAAACAGACCAGTGTGAGAGTGTGGGTCGGTCGCCCCTGAAAATAGACCAGAGTGAGTATGTGTGGGTCGGTCGCCCTTGAAAATAGACCAGAGTGAGTATGTGTGGGTCGGTCGCCCTTGAAAATAGACCAGAGTGAGTATGTGTGGGCGGTCGCCCCTGAAAATAGACCAGAGTGAGTATGTGTGGGCAGGTCGCCCCTGAAAATAGACCAGTGTGAGTGTGTGGGCAAGTCGCCCAAGGTAATGAAATCATTTTCCTTTTATTTTCTTTACAAAGCTTACTATGCAAAATTTTGAGGAGTTTTGCTTCGTAAGCATTGTAAAGAGGGGGCATCTGTTGCTACCCAATTTTTGACCCATGTTTTTGACATATTTTCAAAAAATCCAAAAAAATAGAGAAAAAATCAAATTTTACAAAAAAAGAAAAAAAAAGAAAGTTAAGGGACCAATTTTGAGGCTCAAACAATATTTTTACCAGAATTTTGAATATTGAAGGGAGAGGCAACCTAAGGATTTTTTATTTTTATTATTTTTTTCTCTTCACCCGAAACCAGCCGCTCCCCCTAGCCCGCTCCCTTTTATCCCTCTCTTTCGGCTGAAAATTAGGGACTCAGTCCCCCACCCATGGTCTTCTTTTCCTTGTTTCCAGCCGACATGGAGGCCCCTCCTTATGAGGAGAGCCCCTATTTCTTCTCATCCCCAGCGATTTGAAGAGGGAGGGGGGATTGGTGAATTTTTTGGGGACCCGAGGGCAGTGGGCAGAGACCCACGGATGTCCCCCACCTTTTGATTTTTTTCTTCTTCCTTAAACCTGCCAAACAGCCGCCGCCTCTAGCCCCGAAGGAGCTGATTTTTTTTTTTTCTCTTCCGGCCAGCCAAGAGCTTGGCGCCAGGAAACCAAACAGCCCCTCCCCCCAAACAGCCACTCATTTGTTTTTCTCTTCTTCAATCTCTCCCCAGCCGATCACCAAGACAACAGCCTCTCATCAAATTTTTTCCCTTTTTCTCACCGAACCTCACTGCCCGGATGATCCCCTGCCTCTGATTTTGTTTTTCTTCTTCCCCCCGGAGGATCTGCCCTCCAGCGGTCTACCTTCTTCCTCCAGCAGCGGCAGCTTCTGCTCACAGCCGACGGACCCAGCTCCTCTCCACCGACCAGGGAACGGGCAGGGCTGTTCCCATCGCCTCAGACCCACGGTTTCCTTCTCCGGCCAGCAGCAGCGGCTCCTTCCCCATCAACGGTGTCAGTTTTCCCCTTCGATCTCTTCCACAACAACCGGCCGGCAGCAGATCTCATCGCCTCCCATAGCAGCCCAGACACGGCGCCCACAGAAGCCAACCGACGATCAGCCACTCTCCTCCTCCACGACTGATCTGCCATCGGAGAAGAAGAAGAAACAAGAACAGACCGGACAAGAAGAAGCAAAATCCGAAGCAGATTTGAAGGAGAAGAGAAGCGGATCTAAAAAATTTAATTAAAATCAACTGCCATTTGCGTTTCTTGGATTTGCAGGTGGTGAGTTTTCTCAAGGGCAGCAGGAGATTGAAGAGGGGAAGAAGGCGATCCAGAACCCCCTGCTGTTGGATTTTTTTTGGCGGCGCGTGAGATCCACGCGCCGCCACTGTTGCTGCTCCCAGAAATCAAGCTGAACACTGTTCCGGCGGCAGAAGGCTATCCCTGTAATTTCAGTCGGTTTTGGGGTTAATTTTTGTAATAGTAATTGTTTAATGTAATATTTGTGTAATTTTAAGTTTTTTTTATATAGTTTGTATTTTATGTAAATGTGGATGTAAGAAAAGAAAAGAAAAGAAAAGAAAAGAAAAGAGGAAGTGATAAATAATAATAATAAAAAAAAGAATGTTTGTGTGTGTTTGTATTTTTTTTATGCATGTTATTGAATAATAAAAAAAAAAGGAATTTAAATGTTTTTTTTTGTTTTGGGCGGGCTGGAACATCAGCCCAGCCCATGCGGCTGGGCTGAGTCTAGCCTTGTTGCGTTTTGGGCCGGAACATCAGCCCAGCCCATGCGGCTCGGCTGAGTCCAGCCCTGTTACCAGAGGGCCGGAACACCAGCCTAGCCCATGCGGCTGGGCTGAGTCCAGCCCCTTTTCACTCTGGGCCGGAACATCAGCCCAGCCCATGCGGCTGGGCTGAGTCCAGTCCTGTTGCATTTTGGGTTGGAACATCAGCCCAGCCCATGCGGCTGGGCTGAGTCCAGCCTTGTGGCTGGACCAATACAGGCCCAGCCCACGAAGCTTGAAAGTGAATGTGGTGTGTATTTTTGTTTATGAATTTTTTTTTATGATAAAATTGCAAGAATAAAGAAGAATTTAATATTCTGATTTAATCACGGATAAAGAATCATGAACTTACATGTAAGTTGTATTTTCTGAAATTCGATGAAAGAACAGAATTTTTAAAACTTCTTTAACACATCAAGTCCACAAAGCAGCTTACCTCAGGTAGGGTGCGTTAGGGGTGCTAATACCTTCCCTAACCACAATCAGTCCCGTACCCGTGATCTCTGACAAGACCAGTACATCAGGTTTCCTAGTAGCCCTCAATGAATTACTAGGTGGCGACTCCAAATCAGCAAAACAGGACGAATAATCGCCAGCCGATGCCGCGCGCCAGGATTTTTTTTTTGGGGTGCGACAATAATAATAATAATAATAATAATAATAAAAGAAGAAGATGAAGAAATTAATGAGAACTTTGAAAGGAAAGATTAATGTAAGGATTAAACAATGGTAAAAACAAATGTCAAGGTTAGAGGATCCACTAATGGTATTTCAAACAAGTATAGTATAAATTTTTATTATTCAATTGGAAACCACACACAAAGGAGGTTACAATCAGATGATTTCTAATTAATAGCTCATTATAAATTATTAACATGATCATATTAATTATCTTATTTACATAACACCAAACTTTTAAATATTGTCAGGAATTTATGATGTTAACTGATGTTAATAACAAATCAAGTTCCTTTCATAGCCTAGGTGTTGGTAATACCATACGGTTGGGCTATGAGAGTGCCAAACATTTGTTGTACCAAGTGTTATACAACACAAATCTAGATTAACCATTTAACAAGCAATGTATTAAGAATTAGTAAGATAAAAAGATAAGACATGTTAATATTAAACATTAAGGTCCATGTTGAGTTTACACTATACTTATTCTTACACCATTAGTGTAACCTTTTCACCTTGACATAATAAACTTAGCTAAATATAATGAACTTGATCTGAACAACCAAGCCCCCAAATGCATGGAAAATTCCTCCTTTTATAGGCCAAAATTCAGAATTATTGATTTGATGACTAATTGTTGAGTGGGTGGCCAACTTTTGACTTGGTGAAAATCCTTATCTTCTTGTTTGAATAAAACAAAAATGCTACCATCCGAATTGGGTCCACTGAAAAACATGAAAGTTGTAGTAAATTGACTCAGATTTCCAGGAAAAAAAATGGAGGTCATTTGGACTTCTAGAACTCCAGTTATGGGCCAAACACTGAACAGTGTTTGGCTTGTAGGACAGATTTGGACTTCTCCGTTGTTGCTATAATTTGGACTTGAAAACGTCCTTCTTAGATCTTAATGAAAACATGAAAGTTGTAGGCCTATGTCTTACTGAATATGTGTAAAACTTTGAGGTCATTTAGACATCTAGAACTCGAGATATGACCCAATTACCGAATAATGTTCTAGTTTGGACTGCACCAACATCTCTTTTCTAAGTTTCACCCTCTCTTTATATTCACAAATTTCAGTAGTTGAATTCATCAATCAATCCTTTGATTTATGTGATAGGCATGCATTTAAAATGAACATTTACCATATATTAGGACATTTTATAGTATTAGACTTGTTATTATAAAACATGCTTTAGTTAAGGAGTTATTGATACTTTAAGTGCAAAATGATAATATAAAACCTTGATAAATATGCACTTTTAAGTACTAATCAATTAACATGTCTTATCCTTTTATCTTACTAATTCTTAATACCTTGCTTGTTCAATGGTAAATCTAGATTTGTGTTATATAACACTTGATACAACAAATGCTTGGCACTCTCATAGCCCAACCGTATGGTATAACCTACACCTGTGTTATGAAAAGAACTTGATTTGTTGTTAACATAAGTTAGCATCATGAATTCCTGACAATATTTAAAAGTTTGGTGTTATTTAAATAAAATAATTAATATGATCATGTTAACAATTTATAATGAGCTATTAATGACAAATCATCTGATTGAAACCTCCTTTGTGTGTGGTTTCCAGTTGACTAATAAGAGTTTATACTATACTTGTTTGAAATACCATTAGTGGATCCTTTAACCTTGACATTTGTTTTTATTATTGTTTAATCCTTACATTAATCTTCCATCTCAAAGTTCTCATCAACTTCTTCTTCTTCTTCTTTGTTATTATTATTATTATTGTTGTTGTTGTTGTTTATTGTTGTCTATAATTTATACAATTAACCTCCCTAAGGTTCGACCCCGGTCTTGCTGAATAATTTATTACTTCAACATTCATGCATTTGGAAGAAGACATCAATCTTTTGGTCATGTCAATCTACAAAACAAGAGATAGGTTATTAATTAAAAAAAATTAAAAAAACTAAATTATTTAAAATTAAAAAAAAAAAGTTAAACCCATGTGCTTGGTCTAATAGGAAAAGCTCAGACACTCTTATGTCTACAAAGCCAAGATCACCTTGTTTTTTATTTATATAGAAAAATGAATGAACACTCAAGGTTTATTTTTTAAAATAAAATGCACATCATTTTGTTCATTTAGGTAAGCAATAATTCATCCATGGAACATTTTTCAGCCATCTCAAGTGACTGAAAAATTAGAGCATGAGTTTTAGAATCCCAAAATCTAAATTTGAACTTGGTTTATTACAAAAAAAAAAACCCAAAAACAACCTAAGAACTACCATAAACTCATTTTAAATTCCAAAACACCCTTTAATCAATCTAAAAAAATAAACTAAATAAAAAAAATAGAAGCTTAACCAGCCTCAATCTATTTTTTCTTGTTAAAACAGAAAAACCATATTTATAGAGTTTCTCTCTCTAAGATGAATTTGTTGACACTAATGTCATATTATGATGTATAAGGGATTGTAAAAAATTATAGGGGAAAATAAAAATTATAGAGTTGTCACTTTGTAAGTAAAAGATACTATGAATCTTGAAATAGACATTGGTTCCAAAGATTCAGGTATTGATTTAGTTATATCTAAAAGAAGATCAACGTCCTCTGTTCAACAACTTTTTAAGCAAAAAATTACCTTTGTCATGGGTTCTCTCCTAAATTATTCTATGCATACTATTAATTGTACAAGTTATTTCTAATCGTATTTTTTTGGTTTTTTTTAATATATGTTATGATTTTTTTTTAAAAAAAGGATGTTAAAAACTCCTTAAGAAATTTGATATTAATCCCTAAAAAAAAGATTTCATTATTTTTTGGCTAGGATGGAAGTTTTATACGTTAATCCCTAAAAATAAAAGATTTTACCACTTTAGGAAAATCTCAATGTTAGTCCCTAAAAGTAAAACATTTCATCGGTTTAGAAATTTTGGTGGAAATTTTGACATTGATCCCTAAAAATAGGAGTTTTTGTCAATTTAGAAATCTTTACAAAAATCTTGACATTAATCCCTAAAAAGGAGATTTTATTGATTTATGAAATTTTTTTATGTTAATCCCACACAAGAGATTTTATCGGTTTAGAATTTAAAATAGGTGCTGAACCTATATAGATAGTGAAAATTTTGTTAATCTTGATCTAGTTTTATTGAACAAATTTTGTTATTTTTCCTTATACATCTATAAAATTCATTAAAATAAATTGGAACTTCCGACTAAGGCACAACAACTCATTTATTCCTATATTTCAAATCCAAGACTTGTTACTTTACAAATGCAAGTTATTTGTTCTAGTGAAATATATATATATAACTCAAATACTAAAAAAGATTTTAAATATGAAATTTCATTAAAATATTTGAATTGAATTCAATTTAAAGGGTTTAAACATGTTAGAGTTTTTGTTAATGTTAATGGTTGAAGAAAAAAATACAAAAAGAAAAAGAAAAAAAAGAAGTTACTGGGTCATTTATTGGGCATTGTGGTCCGTTATGAAATTCAAGTAGACTTTCGAGTAAGGTAAACACTATTGTTTTGAAAGATTGTGTGAGATTTTGGTAATGTTTAGTTATTATCCTGTGATAGAAAAGATAGAGACAGTGAAGATAAAAAATGTGTTTGGTTGAAAAGACAAATACATAAAAATAAATATGTTTATGAAACAATTTTGGAGTGAATTTTTATACTTTCAAAACATGATGTGCATAGAAGATATGTCTCCAGAGACAATATTTATTTTTTATTTCAAAAATATATTTGTAAAAAACTCTTAATTCTAAAATTGTCTAACTAAGATATGTAAAAATAAAAATAATTATTATTATAGTTTTTAAACCCAACTCGAGGGTTGATCCGTGGTAAAGCCTGGGTCATAAACTAGGTTGACCCGAGTCAGTTTAAGAATAAAAATAGTTATTATCATAGTTTAAAAACATGATTCGGGGGTCGACCTTGGACAATGCATGGGTTACAAGTGAGGTTGACCATTGACTTGGGTTAAAAGAGGGGTTGCTTGTTGATCCGGCTCAATGTAAAGCCTGAGTTAGGTTTTAGGAAGGTAAACCTGGGTGACCCAAGTTAACATAAAATAAAAATGATTATTATCATAATTTTAAAACTTGATTCAATGGTCAACCTAGGGTAAAGCCCGAGTCACGGATCAAGATGGTCAACCTGGGTTAACCCGGGTCAACACAAGGATTAGCATTTATTATTTTAGTTTTAAAACCCGACTCGAGGGTCCATCGAGGCAAGCCCTAGGTCACGGGTTGGAAGAGTCAACACTAGATGACCTGAGTAAACGTGTGAATAAAAATAATAATTATTATAGTTTTAAAATCTGACTCGAGAGTCAATCTAAGACGAGGTTCAGGTCACAGGTTGGGAGGGTTTACCCGACATACCTAATTTTTTTTTTAAAATAAAAAAAATAATATTTTGAGCATTTTTTTTAAATTAACAAGTTTTTTACTTGTGTTTTATCTTGAGTTGATATGAGTTTTTAATGAGGTTAGGTCCAGTCAAATATTCCTTTATTTTTTTAAATTTTAGACACGTCCAGCCTCGGATGAATCTATTAAGTTATTCTTGATTTTATAACTAGAGTTATTATAATATTTTTAATTTTAACACTCAACTAAAATAAAAATAATACATCTAATTATTATTTTAAATATATAAGTTTTATAACAATGTATATTAATAATAATAAATAAAATATAAATAAATCAAATACAGAAATAATCACTTTCTTTTATATTTTACTATTAAATCTTCGTATTTGTTTTTTTTTTATCTTTATTTTGTTTTTTCTTGAAAAAACACTGTACAAGAGAAGAAAAGACCTTCCCTTCCTGGAGCCGAGGATTTGTGAGGAACGAAAGAGAGAAAACGGCAAATTTGAAAGAGTGCGGCTGACACTTGACGAATCAGTTACATAAGAGCACGGATTATTCTTCTAAAACTCATGAAAACAACAAAGCTAAAATAGAAATGGCGAACAAACAACTCCATACATTATCTTCAAGATCCAGATCTCCAATCCTCCTCTTCACAATCTGTCTTTTCGCTTTTTCTCTTCTCTTCTTACTCTTCTCTCTCTCTACCCGTCACCCATCAGCCTCTCCATACCCTGACACTAACCCCAATCTCTCTCTCAAACCCGAAACCTCCTTTGTCGCTTCCCTCGAGCACTTCCTCAATCACAAATACCCGAGATCCTCCTCCTCCTCTCCGTTTCCTACAGTTAGCGAAGAGGATGTGTCAAGATTCGACGATCAAGTGTTTTCCAAAGAGCGCGATCGATTTTACAGAGAACCCTACTACCCGTTGGATTTGCCAATTAGGGTTTACGTTTACGAGATGCCGTCAAAATTCACCCACGATTTGCTTTGGCTGTTTAGAAATACTTATAGAGACACTGATAATCTCACCTCTAATGGCAGCCCCGTCCATCGATTAATCGAACAGGTATCATTGCATTTTATCATCATCATCATCATCATCATCATAACCACCACCACCACCACCATCATCAGAGTAATTTTCTATTTTTTTGTGGAATTAATTTTAGTATCTGTGATTATAACGTGCGTGCAGCATTCTGTTGATTACTGGCTTTGGGCGGATCTGATTGCGCCCGAATCGGAAAGGTTGTTGAAAAGTGTGGTGAGAGTTGAGAGGCAGGAGGATGCGGATCTGTTCTACGTGCCTTTTTTCACAACTATAAGCTTTTTCTTATTGGAGAAACAGCAATGCAAGGCGCTTTATAGGGTGTGAGTGATGTTGCAATGTTTTATGATATCTACTACTTGTTTTCATTATTCATGTGCATTTGATATTCATGTGTCTCTAGTTTTCATTACGAGAAAAATGTTTGGTTTTCTTGTAATTTCTGAATGCCTTTTATTTCAAACTGGACTCAATTTATATGTTTATGAGCTTAGTAGTTATGTTGTACTGTGTTTCTGCCAACAGATGTTGGCATGCTAGATACATCTAGAGCAATATTGAGTTATTGATACGTTAATGAGCAGCATGATAGTTTGAACTCACTGCTTCTTACTTTTCTTCATGCAAGGGGTGAGCTAGAGAACCTAGGGTTTTAAAATGTATCTCTGGAGGGAAAAAAAAGTCCTTTTTTTGAGTTAACCCTGAAGATTATGTACTTATATTATAAAGGCGTCCTTTAGGAATTGAAAGGTAAATTAAGAGTATTACTTAATCTGTAATATGCAAATTCAATTAGAAATATTCTCTATTTGATAATGAAACCTTTCTGTATTAGGAGCTGTGTTTATCCCGTCATTGGTACCTGACTTGGAATTCATTGACATTATAATGTCATTTGATATGGTATAATGTTTGAGTTGAATATTAAGTTCATTTATAGAAGGCCAAGACACTGAATTGGACTTTTGAAATCATGTTTATGGCTTGAAGTTCCATGAAATGTGCAAATGTGCCTGTTCTTGTTTGGAGATCCCTTTTTGTTGAGAATGAAGCTAATTAGCATTACCTCTGCATTCAAAATTATAACTCTGCTATCTGTGGATATAGGAAGCTCTGAAGTGGGTGACAGATCAGCCTGCATGGAAACGATCGGAAGGAAGGAATCACATATTTCCTATTCATCATCCATGGTCTTTCAAATCTGTTCGTAGATATGTCAAAAATGCAATTTGGTTGTTACCAGATATGGACTCCACGGGGAACTGGTGACTATATGGCTTAACTAAGAAATCTTGTCTGCATTTCAGTATTTGACTGGTTATAATAACTGCTAATGATAATGTAATCTGCAGGTACAAACCAGGACAAGTTTTTCTGGAGAAAGACCTAATTCTTCCTTATGTCCCCAATGTGAATTTGTGTGACACCAAATGCATTTCAGAAAGTGAATCAAAGAGAAGCACCTTGCTTTACTTTCGTGGGAGGCTTAAAAGAAATGCAGTAAGTTTTTTGTTCAACTAGTTAAATTTAAACGGTGGTTAAGGCCAGATGAGTTCCGTAAGGTTGATTTTGAGTCTTTGCTGGTCCAAATTAATGTATCAATGTTTATTGAATCTATTAGCTGCTAGATTAGTTTTTCTAATGTGAGGTGTTCACTCTTTCTTTAATTTCCATATTCGGTAGAAATAGTAAGTAGCAGGGGTGCAGGTTTTTCAGTGTATGGTTCATTTTTTCTGTTGGCTAGTAATAATTTATTTGGTGCTTCTTTTTTCTGAAGTACTCAAATTTTTGTCTTCTTATTTCACACTCCCAACTTCAAATAGGTGGACTTAACAATACTTAGAGCTTATATATAGACATGTAATAGTCCTGGTTTTCCTCATATAAATAAATAAGATCATAGAACTTAAGATTTTCCTATACATGAAGATCTCTCAACTCAAAAACCCATTTTCCTTTTCCTTATTATTTATTTAAAATTTCTTTTAATATAGTTTTTAAAATTCCTAGTGGGAAATAACATTGATGAATTTTTGAACAAAACTTTGGAAACAGAGTGCAGTGCTCTTGGTATGATTTTTTCTCTCCCACAATCTTGATTTTCAACTCTGGAAATAAATGAATTCAGTAAAGTAGGGTTTGCCAGCTTGCTTGACTATATGATGCATAATGTACTGGTTCTTCATGTTATCCTTTGGTTTCTTGAATGAGGTTGTCTATTTTTTATTGATTGGAATTTGATTGTCATCTTTCATATGCTACCCTTGATTGTCATTTTTGTTTGCCCATGTCTATATGTTTAAGGTGTATTTCCTTGGTCAATTGCATTGTTTGTCTAGGGTGGGAAGATACGTGCAAAACTTGTAGCAGAACTAAGTGGTGCCAAGGGTGTGTTTATAGAGGAGGGGACAGCTGGAGAGGGAGGGAAAGCAGCAGCTCAAATTGGCATGCGCAAGTAAATATATTGGTTCCTCTCTTTATCAATCTAGCTTTTGTGTAGTTTTCATTAATCATTGAGTTCTCCTTTGTCACAGGTCCACTTTTTGCTTAAGTCCAGCTGGTGATACACCGTCATCTGCCAGATTATTTGATGCCATTGTCAGTGGGTGCATACCAGTTGTAGTAAGTGATGAATTAGAGTTACCTTTTGAAGGAATACTTGATTACAGAAAGGTATGCTTCATTTTTGGACCTCCTATTATTATTTCCTTCTATTCTATGCATCTTTTGTAAGCTATAAGCTCAGATAAGGCCACTTATTGTGTAGGTACGTTGTCAGTAATTTGGTATAATACTTGAGAATCTATTGCAGTAGTTATTATGTGGAGATTTTTTTCCTGCTATGTCAGTTGAGACATGTCTATTTGGGCATTTAAGTTGATAGGAAATTTCAGTTGAGACATATCTATTTGGGCATTTAAGTTGATGGGAAACTTACGGATACAATCATCTTCTACAACTATAAAATAGGAGCCCTATCAATTACTTACAACCCATGCTGGACATTTTATTTGTTTGGTTTCTTTTGTTTATGAGAGTTATCACCTGGATTGTTGTTCAAACAGATCCCTATGTAGCTAGATTCAGCCTTTGTGGATGAAAGGCAATATTGTGGAAAGTTAATATTGTTGCTTTTTTAAGGGTTCAGGGTTTTTCCTTTCTTTCTTTTTCTTCCCTATCTGTCCATATCCCAAACACTTCTAATTTATCATATTTTGAAAGTCTAGGTACCCTCTGATGTTAAGGGATTTATTTTGACAATGGCGGTGAATAAAATTAATGTAAATGACTTCTTGTCATTTATGAGCCATTTGAAGGCTCTACTCCTTAATATATTTGTGTTGTATGTCATAAAGTGGGAGCCTTAAAGCTATCTATATTTACGTTGTTCAAATTGCTTGGGACATGGCATGCATTATTTGCTTTGGTGGTGAATCGTGGATGTTTTCTGAATAAATGGTGGATATGTTAACCTTAGGTGTAACTTTTGGGTTGTTTTTCTTTTCTTTCTTTTCTTTTAATAAAATAAAAAATGCTGTTTTTTTGTCTTAGTGTTTGCAATTTTGATAGATGAGATTCTTACAAACATATATAAAGCTGATTTGGAAAATGAGAAGTTGTAGCTGATTTGTGTTATGTTTGCTAACTTTAAAATAAACAGCCCACCCAAAAATTATATTGGGTAATTGATGAGGCCTCCAACCCTTGCTATGCAGATAGCTTTATTTGTTTCTTCCAGTGATGCTGTACAACCAGGTTGGCTATTAAAATTCTTGAAGGGCATTAGCCTTGCTCAAATTCGGGGAATGCAAAGAAACCTTGCCAAGGTTTGTGACTCTATTAAAGATTTCTTATATATTTTTTGTTGTTGTTTGATTGTACAAGTGAATGATATCTTGATTTTCATAGTTCTTTTGCCAATTGAAATAACCAAACCTATGAAATACCTTCCCAACCAACCCTTTATTATCCATTGTGCTATTATAGCTTTGGTGGCATGTGCTAAGATGGTTGAGTGAACATGCAATTTTGGACAATTTTAACCCTTAGGTGCCATTTGGACCCTGGAAAATCATTTAGGCCTTGTTTCTATGCCGAAAAGTTGTTTTTTTGGAAAGTGGTTTCTATGGAAAGTGGGTCCTTGAAAAGTGGATTATTTTATGATGTGTGGTAATGTCATTGAAAATAAGTTATTAATATTTTTTTTGTTCAAGTTTATTAAAAGGATGGGTACCAAGTCTGACAAATGCAAAAGTTGGAGGATGAAATTGAAAAAAATTCTAATTTATAAATTACTTCAAATAAAACAAATAGCAATAAAAAAAAATGAGGCCATATCTGATATAAAAAAAGTTGGAGGATGAAGTTGAAAAAAAATTCAATTTCATAAATTATTCCAAATAAACCAAATAACAATAAAAAAAAATGAGGACCAAATCTAATAAATAAAAAAAAAAAAACGAGAAAAACAAATAACAATCAAAAGAATAAATATATAAGTTGATATAAAATTAAATTAAATCAAATTCCTTTGAGAATTACCAAGATAAAGTCATTGAAAGTCGAGCTAACCTGATCAAAGAGTAGCCATATGTTTCTCAATTCTTATTTTGCACAAGTCCTACATATTGCGTTTAATATTTTCGGTGGGAATGTTTGATCCAACTCTTGAGTTGTAACCTGGCTAAGAAAATGCGTGGAGACTAGTGAGGTGAAAATGAAGAAAGCTAGATTTACCTTCATCTATAACGCGTGCCTTGCTCGCGGATTAAACAAATGTTCGGATATCAAGACTAACTCTTCGATGAGAAGAAAATATTGAAAGATGGAGACTTGGCTATAGCATAAGAGAAAGGAGAATGAGGTTGAACTAGATAATGCATGTCAGTCAAAAAGGTTGCCTTCCTCAATCTTATAGAGTGAAGGGTATGGTAAAATGACTGCAAAAGTGATGCTTTAATTTAATTAAAAAAAAGGAGCTAATCTTGGATTCTCCTTTCCTAGCCCAAATTAAACATTGACATCTTTCTAGGCATGACATTCCAATGAACTCTTACTAT
Organism: Populus alba; assembly: GCF_005239225.2. NCBI lineage: Eukaryota > Viridiplantae > Streptophyta > Magnoliopsida > Malpighiales > Salicaceae > Populus > Populus alba. The sequence goes on from NC_133302.1 coordinate 12,844,866, forward strand.
GGTAGTAGTCTATTTATCATTTTTGGTCTTCCTGTTTTCTTTCATTGTTGGGAGCAGGCTTTCTTGTCCTCCTTTATTCTAAATAGGAATGCCCATGAATTGGCTTCGAGTTTTTGTATTAATTTAATGTCAAAATTCCCCTCACTTTCCAAATGAAATAAAACCAAAGTCAAGACAAATTAGCATGATAATAGGGGAAACCCTATGATATAATCTTTTAGGTATCTGCCTTTCTTTTAAAGGATATTTTTGGAGTTTTGTTGTAAATAATCAGCTTTGGTGGTTCTTTCTTGAGCTAGCGGAGATGACACCACAAGCTTAATGGCTTTTTAAAGGATGAAATTGAAAAATAATAATAAAAAAAATTCAAAACAAAATATATAGCAATAAAAAGGTTGATGATCCAATTTGATATAATCAATAAATAACATGATACTTTATAATTTTTTCGAGGAAATTAGAGAGGAGTGAGAATAAAAAAAGCAGCTAAGGCTTAATTGACGTGCCACCCCATTGGGAAGAACTCGGTGAGATGCTTCAAACGTTGCTCCAGAAGCCAGTGTTTGGTTGACGAGAGGCATTGCATGCGTTGTCCAAAAAGCACGGGTGCCTCCTATATGGTGGTGCGGGCGTGATATGCGCCAACAATTTTTTTCTTAAATAACATTTTATATATATATCAAAATACCAAATTGCCAATTACAATAAAAAAAGGATGCAATAATGAAAAAGCTCCTGAATACTCGTTTAACAAATTTTGCTTTTAATGATAATATATTCATTTCACTTTATTTTTATTTGCAACCCTTGGAAAGTGTATTCTGTCTAAAATAAAAGTTTAAATACTTTTTTGGAAATTAAGCTAAATTTTTTGACCAAAAAATATTTTTCATTGATCAACTTTTCTAATGGTAACAAACATGAGAAAGTTTGGAAAATGATTTTCATAAAACTAACTTGGCCTTAATTATTCCTACTCATTTTTCAAAGATTAAATTGGAGGAGGGAAAGATGATATTTAAGCATTTATTTTCCCTTATACAAGTGGAGGCAACTAAATGCTGATTATTCTTTCTTTAGGCCCGTGTAATCTTTTTTCCCTGTATTCAAGTCATTCATACCTCAGCGAAAACTTTTCTTTGTTTTCTACATTTTTTTTACTCATCTCTTTGTTTATTAGTTCTCTTTGTATTAAGTTTTATTTATTAATCTTTATATTCTGGTAATGTATCTGATGCAACTGTTTCTTATACTTCCATTTCTTTCAGTATTCAAGGCACTTTATTTATTCCAGTCCAGCTCTACCCCTAGGACCTGAAGATTTGGTTTGGAGAATGGTTTGTTACTCTCCCCCACTGAAAAAGTCTTACTGCTTTCATACCTATATATATATATATGAATGTATATTTGTGTGGATTGCTAATAATTATGGCAGGCATGCTTTCAATATTGATTGTTACAAAAATTTATGCTATTCTTCTTTTTTCTGATAGCATTATTTATTTCAGCAACTTGTTGCTTTATATGCTTATTTGACCTGTGCTCTTCTGTTCAGCAGGGTTTTTGGCAAACTATCCACATTTTTGTTAAAACCAGTTTTGTGAAAAGAAAAAAAAAGGAACAGAAAAATCTTGCAGTTTGTGGCTATTCGTACAGCAGTTATTATTTAGCTAACTGTAGCCATTTTTCAAAATGTTGTGTGTGAGTAAGTCCATTTCTGCTCAAATAACAAATGTACTCTTGCATAAAGATCTCCTTTTGTTGCAATCATGACCTTTTTCTATTTTTTCAAAAGACCAAAAGAAACAAAAGAGCATAATTATTGCTTTATTTTGACAAGATGCAGGAGAGATTGACCAAAACACACTCATACATAAATAACACAAAGGAATGACCAAGAACATCAACATAAGCAATTCTGCTGTTGTTTTAGATAGTTGTCCCCTCAAGTTTTTAAAATTACTGTCCATTATTACAAGAGCATAATGCCTGTAAAAATTGTTTGAAAATGATAGTGTCTTTAGTTGAAGTTTGAGGACATGCTTCATTTTCATCTCGTATGCAAACAGATGGCTGGTAAACTGGTGAACATCAGGCTTCACACACGGAGATCACAGCGTGTGGTGAAAGAGTCTAGAAGTGTATGTGCTTGTGATTGTAAACGAGCCAACTTTACAGTCCCGGTTCTTTGATAATGCAAGGGTAAGATCTCTTACTCACATATTTAAAGTGATTCTTGTTTGCACCCATACGAGTATGTTGGCATGTAAGTTTTTCATGGTTATTTTATATTTTAACTATATGGAACGGCAGCGGATAATGAATATCGATTTGTGTTAAAGATCTTTCAGCAAGATCTGTGAATCTTTCAATTTTATCCCTTTTAAATCCAGCTATTGAAGAATTTGTATTGCAGAGGAATCTTTGATTTACTTAGGTAGTGTAAGGAGTATAAGAATCTCTGATTCATTTTTTTTCAAGTCATGGCCTTCACATTATCCATCTTTGTTGATTTTGTGTAAGATTATTTTTGACCATTGAATTTGATTAAACAAAAAAAATTAAAGTGTAAAACTAAAAATCATAAAAAATGAGGAAAATAAATAGAAAAGAGGAAGAGAAAAGAGATAGTGCTTTGAATTTAATACAAGCAACTATTAAATGAAAGTTGTGATGAATTTATAGATACCAAAATCAAACTATTTTTTTAGAATAGTCCGATATGCTGTTTTGAATTTTTAAATCTAAAATGTTTCCATTTGGATTCTGCATTATTGGTTGTCTAGAAGTGGCTTCTGAGCTTAGATTTATGTTTAGAAGGATTAAATGACTATTTAGATGTTTTTTTCTTAAAAATAATTTCTAAGGTTATAAAATCATGATTTCTCAGGTTATCCTTAGTGACTCGGTATAGCTTGAGTATTCAAATTCTGATGAGTAGTGTAGGGCATTGTTCTAAAACTTGGACTGGTTCAGCGGTCGAACCGTTTCTTCTCCTTGTTCCTGCCTTTTTTAATTCAGTTTTTGATTGTTGCTTCTCCCAAAGCTCACTTTTTTGTTTTTGACATGTGTTCTTTTCCATTTATTATCTGCCCATTTTGGCGATTGTTTTTTTTCAATTTCTATGATTGCGATGAATCTTGCCTAAACATCTTAGTGTCAGGTGCCTCCATTTATTCTCTTCTTACTCTTTCTTTTCTTTTGGGTTGCCTTTACTCTGCATTTTTCGAGGCTTGGGCTTAATGCATTCTGTGCTAAAGATTTTTTAGCTTCCTAGGTAAAGTTGCCTGCACCAGTTCTATTTCTCTACTTTCATCATTGTTGCCTTCTCTTTCATTGATGCATCTATACTGGACGATTATTATCTTGGGCACTTGATCCTTTGTTCATTATGTTTTAAGTGGGAAGCGCTTGGTCGTTCATTATTAATTGAGGGTTTTTTTTTTGGGTGATTTGTTTGTTCCTCATTTCTTATTCTATCCATCTCTGTTATTCATGAAGCTTGCTCCAAGCTTTTCAGTTGTCATTGGTCACCTCTGCCGTTGCTATCTGTTTTTGTTTTTAGAGGTTTAGATTGTCTACTCTAGATCTGGAATGGATATCTGCTTTTGTTTGCTTTAAGAGTTTTTTTTTAAGCTTTTCTATGGGAGACTTCTTACCCTTTTTCTTCTTTTTCCCATGTCATTTAATATCTGTTTTTCCTTGATACGTGTTGCTTGATCTGCATTTAATCTTGCAATTCACTCTCTTTTTTCTCGATTTCCTTTTCCCTACATTCTTTTTGTGTGTAGGTCTGCTGCATTGAACACTAGCTACTGTGATTTGTTGGTTTGTGAGTAATTCCTTACCTTTTGTCAATGTATCCTTCTCTTTCATGGATGCATCTTTTATACGTGGTTTTTATCTTGGTTGCTTGGTTCTTTGCCCATCCTTTTTTAGGGGAAAAACACATACTTTTCTCATTGTGAAGAGGTTTTTTTTTTTTTTTTATTGTTCTCTAGGCCTTTTTTTTCCCCTTCATTACTCATTTTTAAGCTTGTTTGTCTTTTTTTAAAGCATGCACCTTACATTTCAGTTGTTGTTAACTTGCTCTGCTTTGTTGCTGTCTTATTGGGATTTGATGTCTTGATGGCATGCTCCAAGTCGCTGCTTTCACCTGCTATGGAGGGTGTTTTTTATTTATTTATTTATTTATTTTTCATTTTCCTCTGTTAACTTTTATCATCGAGGTTTCTTGCTCTTTATTTTATTTTGTCTTTTTTAGTTTCCCTTCTGCTTCATACATTCGTTTGATATACGTTTGGTCCCAAAACTCGTTCTTTTTTCTGGGTTTCATTTTCCCAGCATTTTTTTGGTTGTAGGCATGTTGCATTCTACACGCTATTGCGATTTGTTTGTTTGCTAATTACAATTTGCCTCAATTCAATTTCTTCCCTATTTTCATCTTTTTACTCACCGGGGAGAAAAATCATCTGTTTCATTGCTGGCATAGCTTTTTGTTGATTTGTTTTGTGTTTGTTCTGCCCTTTGCTCCTCATTTTTTATCCTATTTACCTCCATTATTTAGGATTCTTGCTTTTCTCTTTTAAGTTGTTTTTGTTCGCTTTTGTTGTGTCACTGCCCACTCTGATATTTTACATTTAGATTGTCTACTCTGGCCTTGGACTTTTTGTTGCTTCCGCTTTCAGTTTAGCTGCTTTATGTTTTTTCTCTATCAATTGATGTTTGAGGTTTTCCTGGCATTATTTTTATTGTCTTTTTTCCACTTCTCCTTAGTTTTCTAGCTTCATCCCACTCCTGCTTCCTTTTGCATTGAAAATCTCTGTCTATGATTGTTGGGTTTGATATTGTAAGTTTACTTTTTACTTAGCTGTGGCACTGTTGTTGTTATATATTGTTGCTTTTCTATATACACCCTCTTGTACCTGCGATAAAAACCTAGTGCCAGATTGCCTCTTGTATTTCTAGAGTGCCCAATTTGTACTCCCAACTCATTTTTCCCTTTCTTTGACTCGGTTCTTTTTCTTAGCTTGATTTCACCAAGCTCAAGCAAGCTGTGCGGCCAATTCTACAAGAAACAGGTTGCCTCACTCTCTTTGCTTTCCTTCTGATTTTTTTTTCCGTTGACTGCTTTTAAGATTGCCTTATAGGTTGCTTAATGCTTGAACCATGAGATTAAAGATTAATTGATTATCTAACATATTTGGATTGTTTTTTGGGACATCATTAATTATCAAACTAATTAACAAACAAACAATTGCCAACAACCTTCAAGAAGCCGCATTCAACTTTTACACAATGCTCCATAACTAATAGTTTTCATTATCAAGATAATGTTGCATACCTTCTACTTCCCTCTCTTTCCTTCCATTAATGTTCTGTAAAATTTGTACATTTAATTTCTCATAAAAAAATTGTTCATATTTGTTATTATTCTATTTCTAATAATTAAAAAAGGTTTTTATGCATTTCATGTTTAACTCTTACAACATTGTAATCATTTAAACAAAAAGATCCTAGCATTGTTTTGTTTTCTTTGTTCTTTTTTCTTCAAGGAAATTTGATAGATAGATAGATTTTATCAGATTTTGCTTCGTTGCAATATTATTGACAAACTCATTTATTTTTTCTTACTGTCAACACTCGTTCCTTTATCTATAATAGAATGTTGCTTCCTTTAGGCTCAAAGTTGATTGCATTGTGATTAATGGATATCATGTCGCAAACCTTCTTATAATAGGTAAAATAGTTGAAAACTTCTTTGAATCTTCTACTCATCAGTATGTTTATGATAGAGGTTTCAAAGACCCATTCATCTTTGTTATCATCTAATTTTTTATCGCTTTTCAAAATCTCTCAAAAATCCACAAAAAAAAAAGTTCTTGATGCAGTCATGTCTTTTTATAAGCTATTCACATGTTCATTTTGTAATTTTCAACTATTTTTCTCTTATTGACATCTTTTTTAAAAATAAAATAAAAATGTTATTGATGCATTCATGCCTAATTCATAATTCTTGATTACTTTTTTTTTTTTTAATCTAATTGATGTTAACATTGTTCTTCAAAAAATCAAAATACTAAACATGAAAAAATAAAAATAGAAAGCAAAATGAAAAAGCAAGCTAAAGTGCAAAACAAGAAAATGAAGGACAAAAAAAATACAACAAGGATATTCTTAAGATATACTTAGAATAAGGGATAGAAAAAGAGAGGAATATTTCCATGTAGAGTGGCATATATAGAAGAGTTAGGGGGGAGCAAAAAAAACAAAAAGGGGAGAAATCCTAACCACTATGGGAAGTGATAAAGAGAAAGAAAAAAGAAAGAGAAGGAAAAACATAGCCACACATATCATAAAACCTTAGCCACCATTGAAGAGTAGAAAAATATGAAGGGAGGGAGACAGAGATCACATAAAAACCCTAATAACTTCTCTCTCACACAAAAAACCCAAAAACAAAACCAAGAACCCTAGACTTTCCTCATCATATTTTGGCTAACCACCACCATTTTGGCTATCACAACAATAACCCTAACCTCTCTCTCATATCTCCTCATCATCTGACCAATTTCCATGGCCTTATCTCATCCAGAAACACAATAAAAAAGAAGAGAAGCTACTAGAGAGAGAAATGATTGACCAATAAAGCTTTTAAGCCACAACTTTCCCTTGTTAGATGTCAGTGACTTAACACTATTGCCACTGTTAGGAAAAAGATGAGGTGGTATAACCTGTAAAATAGTCTTTGTGCTATCATCCCCTAGCATCAAGTCTAAAGATACATTGTAGTCAAGGTTGTTTAACATCAAGGGTAAAAAAGGTCAAAATTGTTTAGCCATCGACATTCTCCTCTAAACAACAATGATTTACATTGCCATCACCAAAAAAAAAAAGAAGGAAGTGGTGCAACCTTTGGACCCATCCATACGCCACCTGTTTTTTTAGTAACTAGAAAGACATGATGTAAATTAAGCTACCACTGCCAACTTTTACAATATTTTTCCACCATTGGTTTGCCATTGTCATTTATTGTTTTAGCCTTTTTTGGCCCACCTCATCCACTTTGAAAGGTCCATCTCAAATCCTAAACATATTATGAATAATTATTATAGTTTATTGTTCGTTTGGACGTGTGTTGTGATGAAATTCTTGGGTTTGAACAAACTTTGAGATTGATTATGTATACAGACACTTGGATTTATTTGCGTATTTTTTAACATGATATGTTTTATGGACAGGATAGTATCAAGGCTATCCAAAAAAGACAGCATCATGGGAAAAAAAAGCTGAAACTATTCGTCCATTGATCTCTTCTTATGATCGGTAATGACTTACACTGCTACTAGGAAATGGTGTAACCTATGAACCCATCCATATACCATCTCTCTTCTCTATTAACTAGAAAGACATTTCACAAATCAAATTGTCACTGCTAACTTTTACAACATTGTTCAATCACTATTTCGCTACTGCCACCCACTGTTTCAACCTTTTTTGGTTTATTGTTGGTTTGGATGTGTTGTGATGAAATTTTTGGGTTTGAATAAACTTTGAGAATGGTTGTTTATATCCACATGAATTTGTTTGCGTGTTTTCTAACATGATGTGTTTTATGGATAAACATGCATTGTAGATGTATTCAATGTATTTTCAGGTCCTTTTGGTTTTTGCACATCTAGGTCCAATCCTTCAAAGTTTACATCTTGTTTATGTTGATGTTCTTGGTTATTCCTTTGTGTTATTTATGTATGAGTGTGTTTTTTTTACATAAAAGGATAATGTTCATATTATAAATTGTTTATAAAATCCACCAAGGTTTCAACCCATATTAAAAGGACTTTATGGGCTGACAATCAAATCTTTCAAAACATGTTTTTTGAATCATTTTTGCTAAAATATCAAAATTAAAGTTTTTTTTTTTGGTTATTTACTTATGATATTTAAGGAAATACCCTAAAATTGAATTGTATATGTGATTGTTAAATATAGCTACACATCTTAGGAAAAATGAATTAATAAATGTCATTATCCAAATTTAATCTAAATGGGATATTCATACCAAAAAAACCCATTATGAGTAGATAAACTTGTAAAGATCATAGTTTAGATGTTTAGGATTGGGGTATAAAACTTCATTCAACAAAATGCAACTATATCTTCACCATAGGATAAATGAACCTTCACGGATTATTGTCCAAGAATCTTGGATGCATAAATAAATGTTTGGCACCATCCCTTTTTGGATTGGAGCCAAATTCAATGAGCCTAATATAGGCTTATCCAATTATTCTTTAACATCACTTGATAGACCATTAATGGTCACATGTTTTGATTAGGAACAATTAATTGTATATAGGTTAATTTCACTAATTTTTATCAAAAATAAATAAATGAGTAATTGGGAGTGCATAATATGACTTGAATTTTAAAATTGATAAGCTCAAGCCAAAAAATCCACCCAAAGTTTAATTCATTATAAAAGACCCATTCTAATCCCTATAAATAAATCATTGGTGGGTGAGGCACAACAAACTTATTAGGAATAGAAGAAAAATAACAATGCATCTTACTTTAAATAGGATGGATGTTTTTGAGTGATAATATTTTTTTTTTTAGCATAACAAATCACTTCCCTCAAAACTTTGAAGACTAGTTAGAATACCAGTGACCATAATATTATGTAGAGATTTTTTTTTTAAACAAAAAACCTTTTCCTCTCTTTTAAAACAAAAAAAAAAATCTTTTTTTTTAATAGGAAAGAGAGTGAGTCATCACGATGTCAGGTTTGACAATCTTCGCTCCTCCTATAACAAAATCAAAACAATTCAAGAATGTTTTTAAATTCACTTTGATATCTTCAAATCTACTATTAATAGATAATATATATTGACCAACAATGTTTTTTTTTTTTTTTTTATGACAATCTTGAGATTGCATAGCCTTATCATCATCAACATGCTCTTGAAAAACTTGTTATGTCATAAACAAACATTGACACATTATCTTCTAAACCTAACATCTAGATCATAAAACACTTTTTCAACTCTAACATGTCAAGAACAAGAAGCAATTGTCGTGCGAGACTTTTTAAAAAATACTATCTTTTTAGGTTGAACTTATTCAAAGAAAGATCATTCCTCATAAAAAGTAGGAAGCTATATTTTTCCCTTCAGGCTCAACCCTTTTGGGAACTAAGTTTTCCTCCAACTTAATTTTTTAATTTTTCATGTTACATTTCCACTATCCATGCATAAAATACCTAGCTCTAATTTCAAATGCATCCTCTTCAATATTCCATGTTGCATTTCAATGATCTATAAATTCAATTTGAATATTTAAAGTTTTAATGTATTGTATAATCCCATAAGGTACCAACCAAACTAACATTTTTAATTTTTTCATGCCTTAATCTTCTCTATAAGACCAACATGTCTTGGTCCCCTACGCAAAGAAACTTGCTTGATAAATGATGCTACTAGTAAACCTTGATACTCCTATTACTCGATTAAAGAAGTAAAAACAATCCACCCAACCTTTAAAAAGGTTTGTTTGTCATCATTATTACCTCGTACATTAAATCATCCAACTATTCTTTCAGCCTAACCTTCAACTATTAATGACCCATTTAATCATAAACACCGTTTTTTTTTTCTTATTAAAGTAAAGTGTTATATATTTTATGGCCACTTTACCTTTTAACTTAAAAGGAAAAAACCCTAAAATATTTTTCATTCATCATAAATTTCTCAGTTTTTGTTGTTGTTGGTTAATTAATTGTTGTCAAAATTGTATAAAATCTTAAGTAACAATTCCATTCAAGAAAACAAATGTTAGAAGGTTCATGCTTACAAGCTTTTCCTTTTTTTAACTTGATTTTTTGTTTATAGGCTCCGCTTATGCTTTTTCCATTATATTTCAGCTGAATTAACATTGTTAATGTTATTTTGCTACCCTTTCTTTCCCATACACTACTAAATTTTAATATGCTATTATCTTTAATTTCTAACTTTAAAGACCAAGTTTCCTTAAATCTTTCATTACCATCAACACCATCTAATTGCATTTTATCCCTTTTTGTATATAGTAATTTATTATATCATGCCTTTACACTTTTTTTTCTTTTAAAATAAATAGTTTTTAACTATGAAGAAATGGAACCAAAATTTAATTTGTTTTCACTTTTGTGTTTAGTTTAAGCTCGTCCCTTGCTCATAGTATAGCATGAACACATTAATTAATAATTACTAATTAATACATTTATATTATCAAAACATTGTTTGAGTAACAAGTAGACTAAAAAGTGAGGTTGCAGATCTGAACTCAATCATAAAAATTAAAAATTGATAAATCAAGTACTCATTAGGAGATTGTAAGATCGATTGAGTTTCAATAAAGTATTAGTTATTTATTTCTTATGTTCTTTTTTTCTCTTTCTCTCAAATTTCTAAACTATTTTCCTCTTATTTCTTAACTACTTTGCAACTTTTATCTATTACATAATCATTTCAAATCTTGTATCAATTGTTAGCTGAGTAACTCTTGAAACCTATGTAAAAGTGATTAATTGAGCAAGATCTAGTGATTTTAGAAATGGAACCAAAATTTAATTGGTTTTCACTTTTGTGTTTAATTTAAGCTCGTCCCTTGCTCATAGTATAACATGAACACATTAATTAATAATTACTAATTAATACATTTATATTATCAAAACATTGTTTGAGTAACAAGTAGAGTAAAAAGTGAGGTTGATGAACTCAATCATAAAAATTAAAAATTGATAAATCAAGTACTCTTTAGGAGATTGTAAGATAGATTGAGTTTCAATAAAGTTTTAGTTATTTATTTCTTATGTTCTTTTTTCTCTTTCTCTCAAATTTCTAAACTATTTTCCTCTTATTTCTTGACTACTTTGCAACTTTTATCTATTACATAATCATTCCGAATCTTGTATCAATTGTTAACTGAGTAACTCTTGGAACCTATGGAAAAGTGATTAATTGAGCAAGATCTAGTGATTTTAAGAAGATTAAAAATATCAATCAAGAATTTTCTAAAGGTAATTTTAGACCTATATAAGAAATGTGATGATATGGTTTTGCAACACAATCATAAAATTGATGAGATAAAATAATTGGTTTGTGGACTTAGAAGTAATCCAACAAAAGAAAAGAATAATGATAGAAAAGTTGGAGTTAACTGATCTAATAATGGTGTTATGGTTCCCATGATGGGGTAATTATTAATGAGTTCTTGAACAATAATTATATAAGAATAAGTGAAAAATCTGGGATATTATACTAAAATAAGAATGTCTCGATAAGAGTTTCTAAGAATTTCAACTAAAGGTTTTAAGGCATTGGTGTTTAGATGTGTAAAATTTCTTGTAGTAGATAGAACACTTAAAAAGGTTATGGTAAATTTAACTTCAATTAATTTATAAGATGAAGCTCTTGAATGACATCAAGTTTATATCAAAATGCATTGAGATAATGCTTCTGTGAAATAGGGTGAGTATATAGATGCTATAAGAATTAGGTTTGGAGCAAGGTTCTTAAAAACGTTTTTTTTTTTTTGACACGACACAGAACATATAATATAAACTCGAATTGTAAAATCATAAAATCACAAATAGAATATTTTAACTAAAATAATAAAATCACAAGTAAAATATTTTAACTAAATTGCATGTTATGTCATGGATCATTAAATCAGTGATTCATATCAATAACTCAATTGGATCTTATAATTTTTTTAAAATAAATTTATGTTTCACCTAAATAAAAATGAAAAAGAATAGAATAAAAAAACTAATCAACAAGCTCAAATATATTGGGTCGTTAGGGCAAACATTTAATTTTATTGATGTCGATTCAAAGTATGTGGTGATATCAATTAAATTTTTATAGTTATCTTTAAAAATGATATTTATATGTTGTATTTACTAAGCATAATAAGATAAAAATATAATATTTTATCAAAATATTTTTAAATAATATTATTATGTAAAAATCTTTTAATTCAGGTGCTAATTTATTTATTTTAAAAAATACCCACATTTAGTTCCCTTGTCAAACCATGTCATGTCATTTAGGCATCGATCAGATAAGAGCTTCATAATGAAAAATTATTTGGAGAACAAGTGAAGCATGTGGCTCAGGATGACTCTGTGAAGCATTTGGCTCAGATCTCAAATGTGTGTTTTTCTTCCTTCGATCTTGTTTTTCAATATTCCATCAAAAGTACATATCAATGCAAATATAAGAGCTATTTTTTTAATTCAAGCGCCTCTCTCACAACGACGTACATGAAAATAATTTATTGCTGGTGAGTGGTGAATTCTTTTTTTCCTTTAAGCCTAAAATACTTTCCATGCTACGAAAATCACGTAAAGCAAAAAATAAAAGTAATTCTAATCTCTTTGTTTAAATAAAATTTGTCACGCATGAAAACAACAAGCATAACAGCAAATGTAGGAGACTTTTTTTTTCAAAATTAAAACCCCTTGGGAAAGAGGAAAGGGAAAAGGAGGTGGGTGGAGTATCATGCGGGGGAGTAGGGACTGGGGACTCATTGAGAAAGGGGAGTGTTGACTTAGCAGTCAGCATCTCAGTAGTGTTTTAATTTTTACGGTGAAATCGTGAAATCAGTACGATCTTAAGGATTTCAACGAGTTGGACCGATTTTAAACGAGTTTGACCGATTTTAATGATTTTTTAGTTTTTAACCCGATATTACATGTTTTATATGTTTTGACTCGTAAAATCATAATTTTGAACGAGTTTGACCGATTTTAATGATTTTTGAGTTTTTAACCTGATTTTACATGTTTTATATGTTTTGACTCGTAAAATCATATGATTTTACGAGTAAAACGTGTTTTTGATAACATTGATTTGGAGCTATGGTATTTCAAGATCTAATCACTAAGTTAATAAATCTCAAGAAAATTAAGAAGGCTTAGTCTTACCTTAGAAGATGCATTTGTTTACCCAACTTAAGGATTATGTTATAAGTTACTTTATCAGTAGCCTTAAATATAAGCTATAAGTTTCAAAAAACAAAATTATATGTAAAATTCTAAGAGAAGTTGTTGCTATTGCTAAATTGCAAGAAACTAATTGAAATATTCATCACAACTCTTTAAATTCCTAAATGAATCTTTTTTTACCATGATTAAAACCTAACCTGCATTGTTTTCTAATTCTACTCCATCCATATATCCTCTAATTCATGTTAATAATAATAATAAAAGGCCATATATATATAAAAGCACAAGCATAACAACACTTATTAAAGGTGAAATAAAATAAAAAATAAATTTACAAAACATAATGACAACATATATGAAAAATCATCAAAATTGTGATACCATAAATGCACAAAGACATCCAAGACTAAGAATCAAAATTAAAACATAGAATAAGGACACTATCAAGTACCAAAACTTCATATATATAGTATTAGAGACACTACATCATGACAAGAGGCAATCAAATTCAAGCTATAAAATCACATATTCTATTCACACCTTGTTTTATAAAGTTATTTGCCATATGATTAGCCTAACACAAAACATTACAAAAAGATAAAGAGCGCAAGAATAAGGATAAACGATATGATTTTACGAGTCAAAACGTGTTTTTGATAACATTGATTTGGAGCTATGGTATTTCAAGATCTAATCACTAAGTTAATAAATCTCAAGAAAATTAAGAAGGCTTAGTCTTACCTTAGAAGATGCATTTGTTTACCCAACTTAAGGATTATGTTATAAGTTACTTTATCAGTAGCCTTAAATATGAGCTATAAGTTTTCAAAAAACAAAATTATATGTAAAATTCTAAGAGAAGTTGTTGCTATTGCTAAATTGCAAGAAACTAATTGAAATATTCATCACAACTCTTTAAATTCCTAAATGAATCTTTTTTTACCATGATTAAAACCTAACCTGCGTTGTTTTCTAATTCTACTCCATCCATATATCCTCTAATTCATGTTAATAATAATAATAAAAGGCCATATATATATAAAAGCACAAGCATAACAACACTTATTAAAGGTGAAATAAAATAAAAAAATAAATTTACAAAACATAATGACAACATATATGAAAAATCATCAAAATTGTGATACCATAAATGCACAAAGACATCCAAGACTAAGAATCAAAATTAAAACATAGAATGAGGACACTATCAAGTACCAAAACTTCATATATATAGTATTAGAGACACTACATCATGACAAGAGAGGCAATCAAATTCAAGCTATAAAATCACATATTCTATTCACACCTTGTTTTATAAAGTTATTTGCCATATGATTAGCCTAACACAAAACATTACAAAAGAATAAAAGAGCGCAAGAATAAGGATAAACGATATGATTTTACGAGTCAAAACGTGTTTTTGATAACATTGATTTGGAGCTATGGTATTTCAAGATCTAATCACTAAGTTAATAAATCTCAAGCAAATTAAGAAGGCTTAGTCTTACCTTAGAAGATGCATTTGTTTACCCAAACTTAAGGATTATGTTATAAGTTACTTTATCAGTAGCCTTAAATATGAGCTATAAGTTTCAAAAAACAAAATTATATGTAAAATTCTAAGAGAAGTTGTTGCTATTGCTAAATTGCAAGAAACTAATTGAAATATTCATCACAACTCTTTAAATTCCTAAATGAATCTTTTTTTACCATGATTAAAACCTAACCTGCGTTGTTTTCTAATTCTACTCCATCCATATATCCTCTAATTCATGTTAATAATAATAATAAAAGGCCATATATATATATAAGCACAAGCATAACAACACTTATTAAAGGTGAAATAAAATAAAAAATAAATTTACAAAACATAATGACAAACATATTATGAAAAATCATCAAAATTGTGATACCATAAATGCACAAAGACATCCAAGACTAAGAATCAAAATTAAAACAGTAGAATAAGGACACTATCAAGTACCAAAACTTCATATATATATAGTATTAGAGACACTACATCATGACAAGAGGCAATCAAAATTCAAGCTATAAAATCACATATTCTATTCCACACCTTGTTTTATAAAGTTATTGCCATATGATTAGCCTAACACAAAAACATTACAAAAAGATAAAGAGCGCAAGAATAAGGATAAACGATATGATTTTACGAGTCAAAACGTGTTTTTGATAACATTGATTTGGAGCTATGGTATTTCAAGATCTAATCACTAAGTTAATAAATCTCAAGCAAATTAAGAAGGCTTAGTCTTACCTTAGAAGATGCATTTGTTTACCCAACTTAAGGATTATGTTATAAGTTACTTTTATCAAGTAGCCTTAAATATGAGCTATAAGTTTCAAAAAAACAAAATTATATGTTAAAATTCTAAGAGAAGTTGTTGCTAGTGCCTAAATTGCAAGAAACTAAATTGAAATATTCATCACAACTCTTTAAAATTCCTAAATGAATCTTTTTTTTGACCATGATTAAAACCTAACCTGCGTTGTTTTCTTAATTCTACTCCATCCATATATCCTCTAATTCATGTTGAATAATAATAATAAAAGGCCATATTATATATAAAAGCACAAAGCATAACAACACTTATTAAAGGTGAAATAAAATAAAAAATAAATTTACAAAAACATAATGACAACATATATGAAAAATCATCAAAATTGTGATACCATAAATGCACAAAGACATCCAAGACTAAGAATCAAAATTAAAACATAGAAATGAGGGACACTATCAAGTACCAAAAACTTCATATATATAGTATTAGAGACACTACATCATGACAAGAGGCAATCAAATTCAAGCTATAAAATCACATATTCTATTCACACCTTGTTTTATAAAGTTATTTGCCATATGATTAGCCTAACACAAAACATTACAAAAAGATAAAGAGCGCAAGAATAAGGATAAACGATATGATTTTACGAGTCAAAACGTGTTTTTTGATAACATTGATTTGGAGCTATGGTATTTCAAGATCTAATCACTAAGTTAATAAATCTCAAGCAAATTAAGAAAGGCTTAAGTCTTACCTTAGAAGATGCATTTGTTTACCCAACTTAAGGATTAATGTTATAAGTTACTTTATCAGTAGCCTTAAATATGAGCTATAAGTTTCAAAAAAACAAAATTATATGTAAAATTCTAAGAGAAGTTGTTGCTATTGCTAAATTGCAAGAAACTAATTGAATATTCATCACAACTCTTTAAATTCCTAAATGAATCTTTTTTACCATGATTAAAAACCTAACCTGCGTTGTTTTCTAATTCTACTCCATCCATATATCCTCTAATTCATGTTAATAATAATAATAAAGGCCAATATATATATAAAAGCACAAGCATAACAACACTTATTAAAGGTGAAATAAAATAAAAAAATAAATTTACAAAACATAATGACAACATATATGAAAAATCATCAAAATTGTGATACCATAAATGCACAAAGACATCCAAGACTAAGAATCAAAATTAAAACATAGAATGAGGACACTATCAAGTACCAAAACTTCATATATATAGTATTAGAGACACTACATCATGACAAGAGGCAATCAAATTCAAGCTATAAAATCACATATTCTATTCACACCTTGTTTTATAAAGTTATTTGCCATATGATTAGCCTAACACAAAACATTACAAAAAGATAAAGAGCGCAAGAATAAGGATAAACGATATGATTTTACGAGTCAAAACGTGTTTTTGATAACATTGATTTGGAGCTATGGTATTTCAAGATCTAATCACTAAGTTAATAAATCTCAAGCAAATTAAGAAGGCTTAGTCTTACCTTAGAAGATGCATTTGTTTACCCAACTTAAGGATTATGTTATAAGTTACTTTATCAGTAGCCTTAAATATGAGCTATAAGTTTCAAAAAACAAAATTATATGTAAAATTCTAAGAGAAGTTGTTGCTATTGCTAAATTGCAAGAAACTAATTGAAATATTCATCACAACTCTTTAAATTCCTAAATGAATCTTTTTTTACCATGATTAAAACCTAACCTGCGTTGTTTTCTAATTCTACTCCATCCATATATCCTCTAATTCATGTTAATAATAATAATAAAAGGCCATATATATATAAAAGCACAAGCATAACAACACTTATTAAAGGTGAAATAAAAATAAAAAATAAATTTACAAAACATAATGACAACATATATGAAAAATCATCAAAATTGTGATACCATAAATGCACAAAGACATCCAAGACTAAGAATCAAAATTAAAACATAGAATGAGGACACTATCAAGTACCAAAACTTCATATATATAGTATTAGAGACACTACATCATGACAAGAGGCAATCAAATTCAAGCTATAAAATCACATATTCTATTCACACCTTGTTTTATAAAGTTATTTGCCATATGATTAGCCTAACACAAAACATTACAAAGATAAAGAGCGCAAGAATAAGGATAAACGATATGATTTTACGAGTCAAAACGTGTTTTTGATAACATTGATTTGGAGCTATGGTATTTCAAGATCTAATCACTAAGTTAATAAATCTCAAGCAAATTAAGAAGGCTTAGTCTTACCTTAGAAGATGCATTTGTTTACCCAACTTAAGGATTATGTTATAAGTTACTTTATCAGTAGCCTTAAATATGAGCTATAAGTTTCAAAAAACAAAATTATATGTAAAATTCTAAGAGAAGTTGTTGCTATTGCTAAATTGCAAGAAACTAATTGAAATATTCATCACAACTCTTTAAATTCCTAAATGAATCTTTTTTTACCATGATTAAAACCTAACCTGCGTTGTTTTCTAATTCTACTCCATCCATATATCCTCTAATTCATGTTAATAATAATAATAAAAGGCCATATATATATAAAAGCACAAGCATAACAACACTTATTAAAGGTGAAATAAAATAAAAAATAAATTTACAAAACATAATGACAACATATATGAAAAATCATCAAAATTGTGATACCATAAATGCACAAAGACATCCAAGACTAAGAATCAAAATTAAAACATAGAATGAGGACACTATCAAGTACCAAAACTTCATATATATAGTATTAGAGACACTACATCATGACAAGAGGCAATCAAATTCAAGCTATAAAATCACATATTCTATTCACACCTTGTTTTATAAAGTTATTTGCCATATGATTAGCCTAACACAAAACATTACAAAAAGATAAAGAGCGCAAGAATAAGGATAAACGATATGATTTTACGAGTCAAAACGTGTTTTTGATAACATTGATTTGGAGCTATGGTATTTCAAGATCTAATCACTAAGTTAATAAATCTCAAGCAAATTAAGAAGGCTTAGTCTTACCTTAGAAGATGCATTTGTTTACCCAACTTAAGGATTATGTTATAAGTTACTTTATCAGTAGCCTTAAATATGAGCTATAAGTTTCAAAAAACAAAATTATATGTAAAATTCTAAGAGAAGTTGTTGCCTACAAAATTATATGGAAAGGTGAGACATAGGCCTACAACTTTCATGTGGAGTTCAAATTTAAAAAGGCTATTTTCAAGTTTAAATTATAGCAACAATGAAGAAGTTCAAATCTGTCCTGCAGTTCAGACACTGTTCAGTGTTCAGCCCATATCTCAAGTTCTAGAAGTCCAAATGACCTCAATTTTTTTTCCTGGAAAGATAAGAAAATTTCCTAGAACTTTCATGGTACAGTTGATTCCAATTCTGATGTTAGTAATGACGTTTTGTTCAGACAAGAAGATAAGGATTTTCACTAAGTCAAGAATTGGCTACCTACTCAACAATTAGTCATCAAATCAATAGTTCTAAATTTTGGCCTATAAAAGGAGGCATTTGCCATGCATTTAGGATCTTGGCTATTCAAATTAAGATCATGCTCTTTATTTCTTTTTTTATATTTTTGTAATGTTTAAGTTTTATTTCATGTTATATTTTCCTTAATATCTTGTTTATGCTTTTCATTTCCTTTACTATACCTATGTTTTTATATTGTTTATTTATGTTTCTCTTCTTCATTATGTTTAGCTAAGTTTATTATGTTAAGGTGAAAAGGTTTCACTAATGGTGTTATAATATGTATAATATAAACTCAACATGGAGTTCAATGTTTATATCCAAGAAAATTTGTTATTAACATGTCTTATCTTTTTATCTTATTAATTCTTAATACCTTGCTTGTTAAATGGTTAATCTAGATTTGTGTTGTGTAACACTTGGTACAACAAATGCTTGGCAATTTCATAGCCAATCGTATGGTATAACCTACACTCGTGCTATGAAAGGAAGTCGATTTGTTGTTGACATAAGTTACCATTATGAATTCCTGACAATATTTAAAAGTTTGGTGTTACTTAAATAAGATAATTAATATGATCATGTTAAAAATTTATAATGAACTATTAAGGATAAATTATCCGATTGGAACCTCCTTTGTGTGTGGTTTCCAGTTGATTAATAAAAAGAGTTTATACTATACTTATTTTTAATACAATTAGTGGATCCTCTAACCTTGACAATTATTTTATCCTTGTTTAATCTTCACATTAATCTTACATCTCAAACTCCTCATCATCATCATCGTTATTTATAATTTATATAGTTAATCTCATTGTGGTTCGACCCCGGTCTTACCGAGTTATTTATTACTTCGACACTCCTGCACTTGGAACAAGACATCAATCTTTTGGCTGTGTCAATATTATAATCAGGCTAACTATTATTAAAGAGGAATTCATTTCTAGCAAGCCAAAAAGACCATGAATTGCAAAGAACAACATAACTATACCTTAATACGGAATTTCCTAAAGACAAGATGTTTTTGTTGATGGAAAAGGTCTGATATATTCTTAGGACAACACCAAGACACCAATAAATA
Organism: Populus alba; assembly: GCF_005239225.2. Classification (NCBI taxonomy): domain Eukaryota; kingdom Viridiplantae; phylum Streptophyta; class Magnoliopsida; order Malpighiales; family Salicaceae; genus Populus; species Populus alba. The sequence continues at coordinate 12,864,747 of NC_133302.1, forward strand.
AACTTGGCTCAAATACGCTAGTGATTATGATATTGTATAAGAAGATGATCAATAGATTCCTTAGAAACCAAACATAAAAAACAATTAACATCTCCTGCTTCAAGAATACCCCTCCTGAATAGTATTGATTTTTCCAAGAATGGCTATCCAGCAGAAGATTTCAACCTTAGGAGGAACTAATCATTTCCATATACCATTGTAAGAATTGTGTAGGTTAATCTATCTCGAAGATGATAACATACAACACATGGATTTGACTAAATAATCCATATTAGAATTAGGTTTAAGATTATTTTATCATCAATCTCATAATCCAGTACCACACAAGATAATTTAATGAATAGATCCTTAAATGACCTGGTCTCAATTCCTTTTAGAGCTATTCTCTATTTAAAATTCAATATCTATCAAAAGCCATCATACATAACCTTTGGAACAAGATAAGAATCCTTTAACCATACATTATGCTAGAAACTAGTATTTCTATCATTTCTAACAAAAACAAAAACTTCTTCTATGAGTAATCTAGCTATTTTTGAATTCTAAACCTCATATATACAAGATATGATAGAAAGAATAAAGAAAGCCATTTCTAAGGCAGATATAGGAGGTCAAGCAAAGATTAGAAAGAATAACTCTTCCAAAAATCCTAATTGCCACTAGTTTGGAGCTTTGAGTGCTCACTCATTAGTTACCAACTATAAAGTTGATTCTACATCAGAAAACTTATCTATCATAATGGAATAGAGCATGAAGGATGTCATGATGTCTAGTCTAATTTACATATTGTTAATCATGAACTATACCCCTAATCTGCTTAAGAATTTTGGCAGTTAGAAAAGAGAGTTGAAGTAGATAATCTCTTAAGGATAAAAACACACTATAGCTCGATCCTCATTCCTTTTAGATCAACCAAGTTCTCATAAGGTCAATTTTGAAAGTTCGATTTTATTTATTTTTACAAAACTTACTACACAGTCTTTATTCCATAAGCATTAAAAAGAAAATGGCACTGTAAGCATTGAAAAGAAAATGCCAGCTATCATAATCTATTTTTGAGTTATCCCTAAATTCATTTCCTTTTCTTCAAAAAAAAAAAAGCAATGCTATTTTGAACAGCACTATTCTCCTTTTCCTGTGTGTGCTGGGGCAGGGAAGATTTTTTCTCTACCAAAAGATTATTTATCAACCAATGTAACTTGAGAAATAAAAATGAAATGCATGCACACCTCCAAATGAGCAAATAGTGACAGTGGATAACGAGCACCAACAAAACAAAACACCAAAAGGCAAAGTTCCAAGGGTTAAAATTTGAGGATATGAATAAGAGGACGCGAGATGATCTACATACTTCAAAAAAAAAAAAATGTTGATAGCACGGGGCCAAGACATTCTAGACCTTTGTTTCTATTTTCAATAATTCATGAAATTGCGAATCTTTCAAGAAATTAAAAATTAAAATTTTTAAAGTTTTAAGAAATTGATGAGATCAAAAATGAGTTATAACAGCACATAAAAGAAGCAACAGAATTAGTGGAAGAGCATAATGCGTGTAAAATACATACAATCTCACTGGACAAACTCCCAAAAGCAAATTGTATAGCGAAATCCAAGCATGAACTACTTACAGAAAACAGAAAATACACATAAAACAATGGAAGTACCATGCAAAAGAGATGCCACAACCCACTTTTCATGAATGCAATAACCATTTAAAATTCAATTCAAACTCAATTTGTGATCAGCACCTAAATAGCCTGGTATAGTGTTGCTTAGAAGGTTATGAGGTCGTCTTTAGAAGATTGCTGTTTCTTTGGGTCATGCACAACTTGGGATGTACCCCCACCCTTCTTACCAAAGATCATTTCATCAAGATCATCCATCATGTCATCATTGCTCCCTCCATGAGTCCCACCTCGTGAACCTGCAGGTTTCCTGACCAACGCATCTTCTTTCGCATGAACAGGTGAATCAGGCTCGACAGCAACAGGAATCATAGCAGGTTCAGGTATAACTGGAACCACTGATGGGGCTTTTAACTCTTCATACTTGGAGAGAACTTTCTGGATCTCGTCATTCACATTCAAAGCTTCAAAAAGCAGGGCCTCATTGTCTCCAGCCTTCTCAATGATTCTTTGCACAGTCAATTGTGACTGCCGACACTGATGGACTAGTGTAGTCGTCAAATCATCCTGCCAATCAAAACAAAGCATTCTGTAACTGAGATCTCAAACAAGAATTACTTGTTGCTCAACTTCTGAAATAGATTTCCCAAGTGAACCAAACCCTGCCCCAAACCAAAACAAGCATCATCATCTCTGCTAACATAAACAAAATTCCATCATGGATACTTAGAACAGGAAAACAACAATAAACCAAGTCGCTTCTTGAAACAGAGGAATTAAGGAAATCAGCATGCACACCAAGATAAATGAAAAGGCTATAGCATGGCAAGTGTTGGACAACAATCTTGGAGGATTTGCATACAGATAGATGTGAATCATTAGCCATTCTCTAGGTTTAACATGGCATCAACAACTTGTAGTTTAACATAGTATGAAGCACCATTAACTACTTTTGCAGCCTCCCGGCCCTTCCATAAACTTGGTTCACTGATCAGAATTCTTACTGAAAGTTATTGTTAATGCAAAGCTTTTTGTTTTTATGAGATGGTATTTTAGCGCATCTGTTCACCACCTAGTATGAATACACAAATTCAATTAACACAGCAATACGTTTTAGAATTAAGGGAGAATATGCAAGTTGCAGGAAAAGAGACAGACTGTTCAATAAACCAAAATAAAACAAGTAAATTTCGCAAGTTCTCTTGATAATAGACAACTATTTGAAAGTACCAGAATTACAGAGAGAGAAATTTGGTCCTAATTAAGATATCATACATTACTTTTCTTCAACCACCTTATGCAGCCGCAACACGTATTGGAAAAAAAATAAAAAATTTAAAGGACAAGATGCTAGGTGGAAGATGGTAAATCAAAAAACTTCAGGGAGGTTCATGATCTTGAGATATTGCAATGTATGCTCCACTCTTTATCTGTTAGGACATGTGCAGTACAACAGGTTAAAGGAATACAGGATTAAGGAAAAATGGCCAGATATTGTGGAAGACAAATGGAAAGCAAAATTCTCCACTGAATAATGTCCGTTCTTTTATTTTATCTGATAGGCAATCCCAGCCATCCTGGTGGAAACTGGCATATTTCCCGCTTCAAATTACTGCAAATCATGTTGACCCAATCCTTATAAAATATAATAACTATGCACTTCGAGAGAAATCACACCCAATGACACATCCTTGTAGAGACAGGAGACAGGAACAGCCTCCTCTAGTATGCTTACCTTTTTGAACAGTTACAAACATTTATGTTTACATTTTTCAAAGGTACTCGCTATTTTTTATCATCAAAATTAAATAGAAAATTTTCAATATTTAACTTATTGATCTTATTTTTTAGTTTTGACCAAATTGAATTAATGGATCCAAAACTGACATGAAAAGAATTGAGTGTTGATACAGCCTCTACATTTAGCCACGTTCTTGCCCCTCCTAGAATTTTGTTCAAAATTCACCACTAATCAAACAATTATTTGTCAACAACTAAGACTCCTCATCTGATTGGTGAAGATGAGTTTTCTATTTTTGCATCATAAACCAGTACAACATTATACCCCAAAATTCAAACAAACTAATATTTAAATCAATTCATGCATGCATGCTCTTGAAACAGGGTGGGGGGGGTGAGAAGCAGTATTAACTTGGGAAAGTTTATTCCCACTTGTTTATCTAAAATGATTAATTTGACAGCAAACAGTCAGACTATGGGGGGCTACGAATCAGCAATCTTTTGAATTTTTCCCTGCTTTCTACCATCTCAACTGCAAGAAGCAAATGTAAATAAAAACTGAAAGCAGCTAAACTAATGTCTTGGAACATTTACTCATTTCATTTCTATTTTATAACAGCTATGAACTTACATCAACAATTGCCTGCTGTTTCTAATGGGTCATCTGGGTCCCTATCCTCAAAATTTTTCATTGCTGTTTACATAAGGGTTCACTATTAACAGTAGATTCTGTTCGATTAGTTGTACAGCATCAACTGACATTTTGCCAAGTTCTGTTAATAATTTGTTTAATAACAGCAAAATTTATTAAGCAAGGCCACTCTTTAAACATAATTGTAACCTAATACACAGATGAAAATTAAATTCTCTTCATTGAATTCAAAGACACGGGAGAAACAAAGAGAATTATATAATGAAGAGAATAGAGATTGTAAAGACTTTTATTTTATTTGATGGGGAAAAAAAAAACCCTTAATGATCTTTCCTCTTTCATTTTTTCTCCATCCAACCAAAAACAGGTAAATTCATAGGGATCTGGACGGCAAAACATATGCAGATAGATCTACACATGTATGCTCCTATTGGTTGCCTCTCTAAAAAAAATAAGAAGAAAACACAGCATTTCCCACTCTCACTAGTCCAGCTTAATGAATGCAATGTCTGTCAGACATTCTCATTCTTCTGAGGCAATTTTGATTCAGCTCAAGACACCAAATTTGATATAGTTAACTCAACAATAATTTCCTCCAGGCCGGTTTGGAGGAAACTTCATCCTATCCATAGGTGTCATGTTACCATGTATCAAGCATCATTAATTGTGTTTTTAAATGAATCTTTTCTCTAACCAATTTTTTATTGCTTGATAGATCTTTTATTTCCATCCTAAGTCTATGATTTTTTCTCACGCAAGCTTTCTCCAACCCGGGTAGGGAAAAAATTATTGTCCTAGCTAACCAGTCAGCGAAAAAAGTTTCCATATGAGAAGTGGGCTGATTATAACAATATGATTGCATTGGAAACATTTTCAGAGATGACCTTGGACAAACACATTAACATCACACAGTGAAAAAACCCAAAACTACCACTTTTTCACATGAGCTTTAAGAATTATGTCAACATCAAATACTAAGAACTCGCATATGCATGTTGTCATCCCTGCCCCCAACTGCTAAGAATCCCTAAACTTAAACCAATTTTAAGAGTCCTGTTTTAATGCAAAAGAAATCAATTTGAACATCAAAAATATATACACACATGTTACAAGTGCAAAACATGGAAGCTCAGGATTCCATGTTATTATTCTGTCCTTCCTTCCAGTGGTACTGTTACTTTGCTGCCATTGCTGAAATTGGCACAAACAACACTGATTCTTCTATTGAATCAGTCCTTGTCAGGTCTATGTGTGTTAATACTTGCTCCAACATGCCTTTTTATAATGATATACATCTCGACCCATGTATGTATACGTAGATGGTTGTATGGTATAATATGATGGAGTTGACACACTGGGTTATATTGAAGCTATGGTATGAGAAACACATAGTAGCATTATTTTAAGCAGGTTGACAGTTGTTGGGATAGATTGAGAATGTTTAGAGGGTGTTAAACAAAAAATAAAAGTACAAATAGGAGGCTAAGACAGAAAAACAACAAGCTGGGGCCTCTAAACAGAGCTATCTATTTCTACAATAGACACACACATAAACAAACAGAGCTGCTCTCACTCTCCCTCCCTCCCTCCCTCTCTCTCTCTACATGTGTTTATTTCCCCTCAATCCTCAATGCCTTCTACAATTCCCATTTCCGAAAAAGAATTGAAAATCACATTTCAATTGCAAACAATTAAGAATTTTTAAAATTTTGAAAAGTAAATATATGTTTATATTAAAAACACACAAAAATTAAGAGATAATGCGAAAATACTCAACCATATCTCCATGGTTGTTAAACTTGCATTTTGACATGTACAGTTTAACAAGGTTCTAGAAATGATAAAACTTGTCGCCATGCTCATAAAACTGAGTCAGCCAGGAACTGAAGCAAAATCAGTATTTAAAAAGTTGGAATTGTTAAAATCACTAATAGAATTGCAATGATAACAAGTCTACATTTTGTCAGTCTTTAGTATCTTATAAATGAATAAAGTAATTATTCATTTTAATTGGTGACATTTGGCTTCTTTTGGAGGACTTGAGTCATTAGGGATGACATTGCAATGAGCACCACCAATTGATTTTAAAACAACAAAAAAATGAATTTATCAATAAGATTTCAAGTTTTACTTTTTTTTTTCTTTCTAAATCAAAATTTTATTAAATAGTTATTATATCATCAAAATCTAAAAGGAAAATTTGATGCAGACCCCAAAATAATAAATAAATAAATATGCAAAGTTATGCATTCACCATGGAAATAAGTCCACAAAAAGTTGTCTACATGCAACCAAAAATACCAGCAAAGACCAACATAATTGCTTTGGCATTTACATAGATAAGACCGACTGTTTCTATAAGGTTTTTCTTTCTTCAACCTTTTCCTTTTTTAAGTGGTTTGCTTGTTCCTGCATTCAAATTGGAAATCCTAGATTCTAAGAAAAACGGACCAACTTATAAAGAATTTTCTCCATTGTCAATATAAAATTAAGAAATTAGAAATGTTCTATTTTTTCTTTGAGTAACATGTTACATCTGAACATGATATTCTTGTTTTTAATAATCCACTTAAAAAAGCCCACTCAAAAATAGCCTTATTTTTTCACAATTTAGCAGGCCTAAGTATGGTTAGATAAGTCAATTTAGGTTGTGTGTTACTTTTCAGAAAATAGTTTTTTATGGTTTTTGTCTCTTGTTTTCTTATTTATTCTAAAGAGATTTTTCCATAGAAAAATAAGGAAACATGTTTATTAAATACATGTTTTTTTCAAAATAGAAAACAAGTGCCTTATTTGGCTTAAATTAAAAATATGAAAAGGAATGAACACATAACATTAGGTTAACCAAACAAGGCTCTTATTTTTATTGTGGCTAATTTGGAAAACAACTATTTTTGTGTTTTCCAATTTTATGAAAAAGTGGAGAATTAGAAAACAAAATGTTTCTAAGAAATCAATTTTCATTTTCAGTCAGTAGACACATTTTCTTTAGTTTTCTATTTCTGAGAAAAAAAATTCTGCAAAACTGAAAAAATTTTCACAAGTAAACACAACTTTAATATCTTTAGAATGTTAGTTAGTTTACCAAAGTCAAGTGAAAGTAAAAGAACAAAAGAATTCATACACAAACAATAAGAAGTGTTTAGGCATCTCATATTTGTAGGATTATAGAGCTATTTTTTTATCTAATCAAAATCAATACATCCACACCAAATTAATTGGATATCAAAACTTGTAAGATAATAAGTACCTGTAATGCATCTTGTTGAGGTGAAGAGGACAACACTGTAGCGAGAAGCTCTACGCTGTTTCTTGCCACATCAAATGCTTCCTTTGTCTGTTCAGCTGTAAAGCTTTGCAGAGGAATATCATACTCAATGTGCTGTGCAAGACTAGTATCCACTTCTGGTGCCGACACAGAACGAGGTGGGGTGAAGATAGGCACTAAACTCTCATTGTCACGACCAGGGAACCGGATACCCCTTGATTTTAAACTCTTTAGAACAAAACGAACAAGTCAAGAAACAATAATGGTTCAAGAATTCATAAATCTGCACTAACCAAAGGACTACGTGAATTTATCTTCTATAGAAACACTGCAAAACAAAGCACCTGCATAATTTTCATCTGTGATCCATAAGACAATTTATTTCCACAAATATTCAAAGCAAACAAATGCTCTGCCAAATTAAATATGGAACAGTTCATTTAACTTCTATGGGTGAATTTTAGCATATTTACCCAGTCAACTTATTTTGATTTTGTGACTCCCTCCCTTTCAACCAAGATTGTTAGGGCTAAGAATCATATTTCATCAAGCAGACAACTCTCTATGATATACTCTATAAAAAGGCTGACAGCCAAATAAAACCAACATCCAATATATCAATCCAAGTAATAGGAACTAATAGGAGATTGGGGAGGGGGGGGAGCTGAACTTGAGACAACTATTAACATTAAATAATATTTTGTTGCTAGCAAGCCAAAAGACAATTGAGAATAGAACATTCCTTTTCTTTACCAAACATTCAAAAAGTGAAATCACTAAGAAACAAAAAGTACCTTGTATGTTTCTTCAAAAACAGGTAAATAGCGCAGTTCACTGGTTGACTCTCCCCATGCTTCAATGAGCAATAGAGCTTTATTCCTATTATTGACGACAGTCTGAGGATCATCAATCAACTTTACCATTTCATCAAGAACCCTCTCAGCCGCCACCTCTGAGAAAGCCTTCTCACAATTCTTAGCACATGTTTCAAGTAACACTAAGGCTAAATACTGTACCCTAGCATTTTTTATCATGATCCTCTTCTTTATGCCACGAATCAATTCAACACTACTAACTTTTTCATGATCGATCATGTCACAGATATCAAGATTCATGGCCCAATCAGGCTCATCAAGCGTCTCTGCAGTGGCATCCTCGACAAGTTTATCGGCTTGGTTAGGACCTTGTAATAGCTCCTTCACCTTGAAGCTCATTGAGCTCATGCCTGCACTCATCTTTCGACCCACCTCGGCACCTCCAATCTTGAGGCGTTCGCCAAAAGCACTGACCTTCTCCATCAAATTGTCACTCATCTTCGCAGCCTTTTCCAAACCCTAAGATCAAGTCTTCAAATTGTTGTCCTGAAAGCCCAATAACCGACATAAACCAGAACAAAACCACGATACATCAAGTAGCAGAGAGCAAAAGGGAAAACAAAAGCGAGTTTTTCACCTTTTGAAGTAACACGAAACAGAAAAGTATTCAAAATTTGACTTCTTTCTTTGCCTTATATTTTTCCGCTTGAGAGAATCATCTAATTAGAGAATATTAGGAGAGAGAGGACGACAGATTTGTTTGGGTGGCAGTTCTCTTCTCTGGGGGGGGGGGGGGAGTAGAGTCAACTCAACTATCTTTCAAAGTTTGATCAAAATTCAAGCTTTCTCAATTTTCTCTGAAACCAAACAAATATAGAAGACTGAGAAATCCAAAAAAAAAAACCCTCAAAATTCTGTTACTTTAATTTGATGAGCTGAGCATATACAAGAACTCAGACATGATCAGATCAAATTAAAGACCACAATCTGAAAGATAAACCTAACCTATTTTATTATTCCCATTTAAGAAAAATAAAAGGATAGATTACCTTAGCAGTTTGTTGTTGTTGTTGTTGTTGTTGAGTCTGTTTCTGTAAAGACTTGACGATGATGATCTTTCGAAGGACCTTCTGTTTGTTTCAGTCTGTGTTAACGTGCAAAGAAAATTAACATAATAATATTTCAGTTATTTTAAGGTATTTTAAGGTATTTTTCGTTTACTTCTCCCACTGCTTAGATTGTTTTTTTTTTTTTTTTTTCCTTCTGCTTATAAGGGAATTTATACCCTACAGCGGCCCACATTACTTTTTCAAGGAACTTCACCGGAGGCCGTCCTCCTTTTCATTTTTCTTTCTTTCAAAATCGATGACCTCTATTCAAATCTTCTTTATATTCAATTCTAATGAAAATGAAAATGTAGGAAAATTTTATATCTTTACACCTAAAATAAAAAAATACATTCAGTCATACAAATCAATAATTATTCATGACAAAAATAGAAAATTAAATTGAAATCAATGGAATTAACTTAAATAAAAAAATTCTTGATTAGTTAAAGAGTTAAAAGACAATAAATCAATCAATTAAGTAATTAAAAATACTAATAGACAAAAGAAAGAGCAATTAATCAACAAGGTTTAAACTAGGAATGTTTAAAAAAATTGACTAACCGATTACACCAAAAAAACCAAGAAAAAATTAACCCAAAAAATCAAACCGATAAAAAAAACCGAATAAACCAATTAAAAAATAAAAAATCATCCGATCCAGTTCGGTTTCAGTTTAAAAAAGCTTAAATTGATTAAACCGGACAAAACCAAACCGATTTAATTAAATCTAATTAACTTAAAAAAAAAGTATAAAAAGAATCATCACTAACCCTAAATCACTTTCCTCCTTTCCAGCCGCCACCCCCCACCCTTTCCCCCTTTCTAGCCCTTCCCTTTTTCCCTTTCCCAACCCCCCTGCTCATGCAGAAAGTCTGGGTTGTATGATAAGAATAAAACAAAGAAGAGGATATAGGAAGCGAGTGAACAATGGTCTATGCCAGACAATTAAGTCTAAAGAGCAAAAATCAATACTAATCCAAGTTGTTGGTTGCTTTTCTTATTGTTCTTATACCTTAAAGGCTCCTTTATGCCTGCTAGTTGCTTTTTTAAAATTTTTAAGTGATTGCTGTGATTAATAACTCAATGATTAATATTTGACATCAAATTTTTCTTTGATTTAACTCAGTGTCATGATGAAGATTAATTTATCTAAATACCATCTCTTGCCCACATCTGACTTCATTATTTCTATAATTAAGGAATCTCATTCCAGCACTCACGAAGGCCTCCACAAATCTTCATTGGTTTTCTAGTTTTTTTGGTTTTTTATGCTAAAAAACCGACTTGAACTGAACAAAACCAGTTCGGTTTGATTCGATTCTCGGTTCAGTCCGGTTTTTTCTGGTTCAGTTGAATTTTTGGGTTAAAATCATATCAAACCGGACTGTGAACACCCTTAGTTTAAACACACGTGGATAACTAAAAATATAATTCTATTTAGAGCAATAATTCTCAATAAAATAATCAATCAGAAGTCATAAACCAACTTAGAATTCATATGAATATCAATAAAAAAAGAGTTTAGTTTGTATTTAAGATTTGATAAACATATGTATCTAATAACGATTTTTGTATACTATTAGAATAACACATGTGATTAGGATTTGAACTCTATGACAATATAAATAGGTTCGTATACTATTGTAACAATGATCAACCCTGCAAATATTAAATTATATAATTCAATTTATTTATCTTTTTTCTTATAAGGTTTTTTTTTTGCTTTTATTATAGTTTTCATTTATCATTCTAGTACATTTAAATTCCTGCAATTTATTTCATTATACTCATGTTATTTCTACACAATAATGCTTTTGAGAAATAACATCTCTATCATAGGTATCCTATGTAAAATTAATTAACAACATATATATTGGCATGTCTAGCTAGACAAGATTCAATATACATTCTAGTTAATAAACATATCTTCAAAAAAAAAAAAAATTATCCATGCAATATTGAATGAATAGTCAAAGTGAGCAATTAAGAGAGGTCGACTTTTTAGCTATGAAAAGTCTAATAAACCACCAACTCCTCATGTTTTAGAAAGTGAACTAGTATTAAAGGTGTTTAAAGTTGGGTCTTTATCATTTAATCCACCATTATAACACATAATTACATTTATATACACTTTTAATATTCATATATTATCCCTTATGTTTTCATCGATTCCAATAAGGTCATCTCCATTAATTATAAATGGGCATGTTGGTGTATTGCCTTGTAAGAATATTTGGATATTAATGGTGATGACCTTATTGGAATCGATGAAAACATAAAGGATAATATTTGGATATTAAAAGTCTATATAAATATAATTTTGTGTTATAATTGTGGATTAAATGATGAAGACTCATCTTTAAGCATCTTTAGACTGTGTTTGTTTTCTGGAAAATAGTTTTCGGGAAATCACTTTCCAAACTTTCCTGTGTTTGTTTGTCATTAGAAAAGTTAGTTAACGAAAAAAACTTTCTAATCAAAGAAAAATTTGGCTTGATTTCCAATAAAGTGTTTTCCTTTTATTTTGGGCGGAAAACACTTTTCGAAAGTTGTGAAAAGTTTAGAAATGTCATATTATTTGCTGATTATATCAAATTTAATCCTCAAACTTTTTGATTGCTATATATATATATATATATATATATTTTTTTTTTTGAATATTTTTTTTTCAATTTCATCCCTTAGAATTTAATTTTTATATTAACTTTGGTCCTCATTTTTATAATTGCTATTTGATTTTCCCTTATCATTTTTAATTAAAGTTTTTTATCTATCAAATTTGGTTCTCATTCTTTTGATGGTTACTTATTTTATTTGAAATAATTTATGAAATGTTAATTATTATTATTTTAATTCTTCATCTTTCAATTTTTTTATTTTTTAGATTTGATCTCTATTATTTTGATTATTATTTATTTTATTTGAGATAATTTATGAAATTATATATTTTTTTTCAATTTTCAACCTTTTAATTTGTAAGATTTGTTTCTCGTTATTTTAATAAATTTGAGAAAAATAAAATATTAATAAGTTATTTTCCAGCTCATTTTTCATTACATAACCAAACACTGGAAAATATTTTTCAACTTATTTTCCATTACACTACCAAACATCGAAAAATACTTTTCCGGAATTCATTTTTCTCTAAATTCACTTTTTAAAATAAAACTATTTTCCAGCAAACAAATGGGACCCTAACACTGGTTGACTTTCTAGAACATGAGGAGTTGGTGGATTATCAGACTTTTCATAGCTAAGAAGTCGACCTCTCTTAATTGCTCACACTAACTATTCATTCAATGCTCTATGGATGAACTTTTTTTTGTTTGTTTTTGTTTTTGGATGTATATTTAGTAACTTGAATGTATAATGACTATATATTGCATCGTATAATGTCACATCCAAGTACAAAAACAATTTAGTCAACTATCCATGGTTGCTCTTGAAAGAGCATTTTATTATCAATTTATAAATCTTTTTACTGCTAATATGAGGTCTTTTTAGATAAAAATAAAAGGAGCAACAAACACAACTTATCAAAGCAACATTATGGTAGTCAATTGAACCATCATATGTAATTAGTTGAATCGGATACAAAATAAGTTATGTTATAATAGTGTTTGAAATGGATAAGCTTATACATTTACATGGCATATCATAGGAAGTTCTAAAATCACAAGCACTCTATAACATCCCAAGAAATTCTAAGATTACAAGTGTCACGACCCGAATCCCGGATCCATGACCGGCACATAGGCAAGGTTCCCCTCCAAGGTTCCAAACCTATCCGAACCCAAACTTACATACAATCTTTTGAACAACTCAATCAGAGTTTAGCACAGCATTAACAACAAATTAATTTCATAACATAATTCGATTGTCTTAATACAAGAGTTAATATAATTTCATAGTTTTGGAGCACTAACTTGACATAAAAAGAAAGATACAAATTACAACCAAAAGCAGGTTCGGAAGGTTCAACAAAAGTAACCCGCTATCAAGCTATAAGCCTGAAAAGAATAAATAATGAGAGGGTGAGTTCAACAACTCAGTGAGTAGATAACGTTCAATACACACACACGAGGTAATATAGCAATGAGAAATATATATACAAGTATGGCTTTAGTTCTTATACGAAGGTTTATCAAATAGGCCATAACAAGAATATCATATGGTAGAACTCGTCAGAAAATCAAAATGCAATGAGCATGAGGCTCCGTACTGTTGGATGATCAGTCCACACAGGTTGGTGTCTCCCCCGACCAACTAGGGTTCAGATACGATGTGCACAAAGACTAACACTACCCTGTTAGCATGGGTATTCTGACTGACATACCATAGGTTTATAATCATAATCAAACAAACATATTCATATCTCAAAGCTCAACTCATGACATCAATCAAATGAGGAGCTATCAATTCAGAATTCACTTCAAAATACATACTGGTTCATATCAAGAATTCAGATTCAATAATTGATCATGCTTTATCATAACAAGGATAATAATCAATATATATTATCAAGAAGCATGATCCAATTCATATTAACAAATCAAATATTTATACTATTTCTCATGCATATGGAAAATTATCCACTCACCTGACTCAAAAGCAAATAGAAGCCAAAAGCAGACACTGAAGAAAATCCTACTGACGTCCCGTCGGTAGAATATCAGGATTATCTGAATACAAAGGAGACATATTCAAGAACGACTCGAAAGAACATTTAACCTATTTAATACACTTAACTAAGGGTGTATTCCGTAACCCTATATGTTTTTGAACTAACTAGTCAATTTTCTCAAAAACCCAAAGTCTAACGGTTTTCCCGAAATCTAATCCATAATAAAAACAACTAATAAAATTGGTAATAATTCACTAAGTAACCCTTAATTATTCATCAAACTAATCTGCAAAAGCTAATATTACAGCTAGGGACTAATCTGGAATTTTTCCATATTTTTAGGGCCAAATTGTAACTTTTATCAAATGGAGGACCAAACTGAAATTTGTCATAAATCCATGAATATACTGAAATTCTGACCTTAATTAATCCTCAATTCTGTCCAGGATGTATCATTATGCTTCAGGGATCATTCTGGAATTTTACTAAATTTTTAGGGTCAAATCGTACTTTTTGTCAAATTGGAGGACTAAATTGAAAGTGTTAAAATTATCTTATCTATACAGTAATTCTGTCCATAATTCATATGTTATTCTGTTCAGAATCTTGGAACATGCTTCAGGGACCAATTTGTAATTTTCCAAAGTTCGGGGACTAAACTGTAATTTTCGGAAATTGAGGGACCAAATTGAATTTTCGTCATCTTCAACCTCAAACCCAGAATTTCAACAGATCACCTACTGTTATCCCCTGATTTCAAACACAAATTCACAATTCAAACAAAACTATAACTCAAAATCATCACAATCTTCCATAATCAACTAAATCATCAATTAAACACAACAATCAACCCCTAACCTTCAATTTAATTCATCAATTAAACCCAAAACACAAATTCTCAAAACCCTAACATTCATCAAAACTGAAATTAAAGTTGAATTAACATATTATACATATTAAACAACCTAAATCTTACCTTTTTCACTTATTTCCTCTAAATCTCTTCCTTTTTCCCTTCTTTTCTCTTCTTCTTCTTTCTCTCTTCTCTCTCACGGTTCTGCTCTCTAATTTCAGATCACTTTCCCTTTTCTTTTCTTTTTTTTTTTACTTCCTATTTATATTTATCAACTATTGGTCAATTACCACACTACCCTTCAATCATTTATACCCTCTCTTTAAGCCTCCAAGGGCTTTGTTGTAATATCCTATCTTATAAATTTCAAAACATTACAACAAGCACTTTAGTAAGGGTTTTTGAATAATCATGCATTTTAAAAAAAAGAGTATTTCCTAGCATAACAACAATTAGAACCCAACCTAAGAGTGATGACCCTAATAGCTTCTCAGTCATATGAACAACTACATCTTACTCACAGTCTTTGATCAATTTTATCCATTTTTCTGTTGTTGTATATTTAGCTCTTTATGTGACATTATATTTTTCAAACTCTTATAATTTTTAAAAATTTAAACTTGAGAGTCATATAAGTAGTGCCTCTAAACTCTTAAAACAAACACTATAATGGCAAACTCTAAGTAATAAAGAAGGATAATTAACCTCATGAAGTTTCAATTGCCTTGAAGCATAGGTAATCACCCTTTCATACTGCATCGAAAGACAACCTAGCCTCTTCTTTGATACATCCTTATAAACAATAAACCCTTTTAATTATGAGGGAATTATCAATAAAAAGCAGTTGTTAGTCTTCCTTTTGGTTCCCAAAAGCATTCTCTTGTCCATTCCCACCTTACTTCTTCTTATGTCAACTAAGTCAAAGGGGTTTTTGCTATTATTAAAAATCCCTCAATAAACTCCCATAACAACTTGAAAATCCAAGAAAACTTTGAATCTCTATCATATTTATAGGCCTCTCCTAAAAAGGTTATTTTTTTTAACCAAAATTTATACCTCTTCAATTTGGATCTAACTTCTTATATATATATATATATATATATATATAATATATATATTATATTTTTTTTTTAAATAATTTTTAAATTTAAATGTAAATTAATATCCATTCTTTCTTTTATTTTGTTTATTTAGACTCTTTTAAATAGCGGTTATTTTTTCGTTATTTTATATGCATTTAACTTTTTTAAGAGATGTTTCTAATTTAATTATAATTTTTTTATGTTTTATATCAATAAATTTTATATTAAAAAATTGTAAAAAATTATTTTTAGATAATATTTTAAATATATATAACTTTGCATAATATGTTTTTACCTTTTATTTTATTTAATCAATTTTATATATTTTTATTTTTATTATAATTTAATTAAATAAAAAATTAATTTTTATAAATAAGGTTCTTAAACACGACTACTTTAAAGATCCAAGTTATGAGAATTAATATCTTGGTTTATATATGCTTTTAATTTTTTTGATTTTTATCTTTATATATTGTTAATAACTTTTTATATATTTTTTTATTGTACATAATTTTTAATTTAATATATTAAATATGTACATAAGTTTTTTAATTTTTTATATAAAAAATAGATTGAAAAAAATCTGTATATTTATTATTATTTTTTTTTTATGAAAAAGATCTGACTTGAAATAGGCAGTGTGTGTGTGTGTATGTTTATATATATAATACCCGTAGCAGCAGCAGCAAACTAGCCAGTGAAAAAATAAAAAGATGACTCGATACACACAGTGTATTCTGCTGGGTTTAACCTAAATCGTAGAGGCAGGAGAAGTGCGCATCTCAATTGATCATTTCGTGGTGATCGGTTTCTGAACAACTGCACAGGTTTAGCTTCTCCCCGAACCATGATTCTTATTCTATTTTTTTAGGCTAAAGTTTTCATATGTATAATAATAATGGTAATAATCTAGGGTTTGAATTGCAGGTAGAGTAATTGACTTGATGGATTTGAATTGGCTTAGTGCCATATTAGTTGGGGCAGGCTGCCTTGCTTTAGGTTACTGCATTGGGACACGCTGCCCTTCATTCATCTTTTTAAGGTTAACACCAAAAGTGCTTAAAGACACCAAAACCAACCCTAGTCCTCATGGGAACAAGAAAAACAAGTCCAAAGAACCATTTGAGATTGATAAGCTGGCTGATATTCTTGATGATTTCAAGATGGTAATGCCTTTTTTTTTCCATCTGAAAAATGAAGTATGTCCTCATTACTATTTCCTTATATGATTTTTTTTATTTCTTTATCCTTTTTAATGTAGGTGTTGGTTGTCAGAAACGATCTTAAGATGGGAAAAGGGAAAATTGCAGCTCAATGCAGGTTGCCTTCTTTATTCTTCAGGAGCTGTCTATGTGTTAGCTATTAGTTGGAACAAGGGAGCTATATCTTACTTTCTTTTTACAGAATTATTCCTTTTCTTTTTCAAAATCTTGTTAGATTTAGACTAAAGAGGCTAAAAAATGACATTCAAATTCGCTAGAGTAAACTAGTTTTAGCTGATTCTTGAATTACTTTCTGGGTCCAGAGGCTGTTCTCTTCTCTGTAGAATAGATAGACAGTTCTAGAGATAGAAGCAAACAACTTTAAAGATAGCTGATTATTCTTTTTTTATGAACCCAAATCAATTATGATATCAGTTATTGACATCATTTGTATAACAATTCATCAGTAGAAACTTTATTAATTGGTGGTTTGGCAATTGAGAGATTATCTGATTATCAAGAAATCCTATGATGGCTGATTTTCTAGCTTGTTGACCACTGAGAGCATCTACTGAATAGCTTCTTAACTAATTGTCAAGGGAACAACCAACTACAGCCTGGTTTTGTGTACAAGTAACACGATAATATATGATTAAATTGTTTTATGATATTGGCATGTTGGCATATGAAGAACAACATTGAGACATTTAGCAAGTGAATTTAGAAGTGGAAAATTTTCCAATAGTAAAAATGGCCTTGGCTAGTGTTTTCAGATATGGTAAGTTTGGATTATTTAGTTTCACAAAAGTTGGGTTACAAATCTGCTTTACTGGGTATGCTGTGGTTCATGGCCTCTTTTGCATCCCAACACCTACCAACTTATTGAATGTTACCTTGAATGTCGCATAACTATATGGCTTATAGATCCTGTTGAGAAGTTATCGATTTGGATCTATATTTCAGTCTCATTTATTTGGTGAAGCAGTTTCCACCAGCCTCATTTATTTGGTGAAGCAGTTTCCACCAGGGACAGAGGGTCTACTTTTACCCTATTGTTTTGCCGCAATTGTTGTCTGATTAAAATATGGTCTTAGATAGGGGTGTTCACGGTCCGGTTCGGTCCGGTTTTAACCAAAAAATTCAACTGAATCAGAAAATAGCATTCCTGGTTAATATAACCCGAACTGAACCGATAACAGGTTCAAACCGAACCGGTTTTGTTCGGTTCGGATCAGTTTTCTAACATTAAAAATCTGAAAAACTGAAATGTTTTTGCTACTACCATTCTTGCAAGGTGACCATGAAATAAACCAGAGAACAGGAGGCTGATTTGCCACTCACAATAAGCGTCTCAATCAACGAGATTCTAATAAGAACTGGTTTGACCTGCTTGTTCGCTAAAGCCTGTCACGTTAGGCTAGCGATCTTTCTTCAAGAGATGAGCGGCATGGTATAAGGCTCGACTCACTTATAGGAGAAGTGACCATAAAATAAACCAGAGATTTAATGTTAACATATGAGAGAGAAGAGCACAAAGAGGAGGGAGGGACGGACGGGTGGGGCAGCTTGAAATGGGGGAAAGGGGAAGGGGGAAAGGGGAAAGCCAATTAAGAGCTATTTGAATAAAGTATGAGAATTGGAGAGGTGAAAGAGTGGGATCCATAGCTGTTAAAAACAAGAAAGGAACCTTAACAAGATTCGAGAGTACATGAAGCGGGGGGGAAATAGAAGGGGGCGGCTGGAAAAAGAGAAAGGGTAAAGGGAGGGGGGGGGGCTGGAAACGTAGGGTTAGGATATTTAGGTTTAGAATGTTTTTTTTTATACCTTTATTTTAGATTAATTAAACCGGTTCGGTTTGGTCCGGTTCAATCGGTTTAAGCTTTTTTAAATCGGAACCGAACCGGATCGGGTGATTTTTCTTGTTTTTTAATCGGTTTATTCGGTTTTTTCTATCGGTTCGGTTTTTTCGGTTATTTTTTTTTCCTGTTTTTTCAGTTTAATCGGTTGGTCGGTTTTTTTGAACACCCCTAGTCTTAGATACCATATCCCCTTCTTTCACCTTTCCCTGTTTCTTTTGCACTGAGGCAGATTATTATTTGTTACTTTGATGACTGTTCGTTCTCCTGATCTTTAGTAAATAGTTAATTACTTGACACTGACAAGAGTCAAATTTTTTCCATATTCCTTTGAACGTGCAGTCCTCCTATTCAATGATAGATTAACATTAGCAAATCTCATTCACTTAATTTTCATATTCTTTTTCTACAATTGAACACTGTTTAAATTTTTGTGATTTGTCATTGGTTTTAGTCATGCAACTTTGGGCCTGTATAAAAAGCTTCTTAACCGAGCACCTAAGGCTTTAAACAGGTACTACACTTGCTATTCTAAATGACATAGCCATATGGTTATGCTTTTGCTCCTCTCTTTTCTCTTTTGTGCCACTTCTTCTTCAGTTTCAAATATTTTGCAAATATGCAGGTGGGAGATATGTGCTCAGCCAAAGGTGGTCGTGAAAATTGAAAGTGAGGAGGATATGCTTGTTTTGCAAGTCAGTATGTCAATTTTTTTGTGTGTCACCTCAGTTAATTTCATCAAATTGATACTATGGGATCATTTTTTTTTTGCTATTTCAAGGGAAAATAGTAGACAGTATCATCTAACTTGTTAGTCTATAAATGGATGACAAATGAATTCCCGATGTGTAGTTTTATATGTTTAAAGCTACAAAATCTGTTCTCCTTATCTGGACACGGATATATTATGGATTTTTTTAGTCTTAGGTTAAAGGAATTTTCCTTTAGCCTTGTTTCAACCATCTTTCTTGATGGCAAGTTTAGGTTTCTAAGTGAATTTTTAAGCCGCCTCTCCCAGCTTATAGCCCAATTCACTACGCCTACCTTTGTTTTTACCGGTGCCACTTTGCAGCCTGGTGGTACATTGACCTATTCAGCCAATCAAACTGAATATCAGTTGTAGTTGATGTGTGCATCAGATGAGAACCCTAAAAAAATGGCAGACATCAAAATGAACTCAACAAAAATTTGGAAAGTTTGCTTAGTACCTCTTGATATTCTTGGGAATGCATCCCAGTTGAACATCCAAGCTCATATTTGCAGCAAATTTCTCTTTTTCGAGGTTTTTCTCAACCATTGCATTTGTGTTTGCTGTTATGCTAGTTAAATAGGTAAAAAGATCAACCAACTTATGATGCCTTTTTTTTTTTTATATATATAATTTTAAAGCTTCGTTGGCTAAGACTATTATCTATTTTATTCTGAGTCTGATGTTTCAACTATGACCTTTTATTCTACTGGTTCTAGTGTTGTTCTCCTTTATTTTTATTAGGGTTTCCATAATTTGTTGTTTATCTGGTCTGATTCATTCTTGACGAATTCATTTTCAACTATTACAGGAGAGGGCAAAATCACTTAAACTACCAACCCATATTACTATTGATGCTGGAAGGACACAGATTGCTCCAAGTGAGTTGCAAAGCTGATTTTTATTTTATTTAGATTGATGATTGCTCATAAAATTTCATTTTTTTGGGAGTTATTTTTGCCTTGAACTCACATGGAATGGTTTTTTTTTTTTTTTTTTGTAATTTAAATTTTAGGAAGATTGGTAATTCATGAGTTTGTAGAACAAACAGGATGTAGAAAAATGCATTTGAGCTGTAGTTAGTGTTGGGGTGGGAGGCAGTAGCAGGAATTTGGCTAAAAGATGGAAGCGAGAAACCACTTCAATTTTTTTGAAGCACAAAGCCATTTGGGATATTTTATTTCGCTTATAAATTTCCAAAAAGTATTTGTTGTGAAGTTAATGGATTAGAAACTTGGGAGTATCTCAAACCTCAGACATGCAGACCTATTTTTGACAGTCTAGGTGATCATATTATTGATTCATTGAACATTTTAGCAGTTGCAAGTCTCTAATAATTTGATTGTTATTTTTTCTTAAATTAACTTGAGATTTTGATAGTATGCATGTGTTTCTATATTCTAATGGCACAATTGAACAAGTGGGAATGGGATTAGCATGTTTCCTTGAAAACTGAAGAAAAACCAAGCTTTCTCGCACTTTGATTTTTTGGTTATGGATGTTGCTCCAAATGCCTGATTTGCTTCTTTAAACTCATTTATACCAAAAAGTCTGTTCCAACAAGCTTGCTATCCAATTTACCTACAGTGCTTCTTTTGGTCTTTAACAAAAGTTGGACTGAAATTTATTTGTTGCTGTTGATTCAGATTCAAGAACAGTGATGGCTATTCTTGGTAAGAGTTTCCGTTCCAGTATGCTTGTGTCATATCAGCTATATGATTTGTCTGTGTTGGATCTATTTGTAGTTTGTTTGTTAAATTTGCTTTACTTTAGATAAAAAAATGGTCTATTAAATAGTAAAATTAGATGTAAGAATTTATGAACTACATAATCTAGCTTTCAGAAAATATGGAAATTATGAGAAAAAAGTAGTAAACATATTTTTACAACATTAACAATAGAAAATGTAACTTTTGACAAGTCAGCAAGTTTTTTACTTGAATTTTGTTGTTAACCTTCAAAGTTCCAAGTATGTAATTAACTGAAGATATTGGTTGATTCATGGCTTTTTTCATAATAGGGTGCTCCCAAATCTTATTTTCCAGAATATATTCAGTGTTATCCTTATATGAACTCAAAAACTAACAAGAGAAACGATTTGGTGGAGCCTGCATGCTGTTAACCACGCTTCCATTCTCTAAACCTCTGTTTTTGTAGTCCTTTTTTTCCCTTGTAAATTCTATGATTCCTTGTGCTACTGGCTAAGAATAGGAGTGTGAAAAGAAGCAATGATAATCTGATATTTATTTACCAGTTCAATTTTTGCCTTGAGTTTCAGTAGGTAGTTTTGTTATTCTGGCTTGTCTGCCCATAACTAGTCCTTGGGATTGTTAAATTGGATAAAATCACTTCTCCAATGTTGTTACCAAACAACTGTTGATTTAAACCTGGCTTTGGTTTGGTTATGGTAACATGGTGGCTGACTCATTAAGCAACTCAATGATCTTAAAATCATGATTTTGTCATTTCAAAATATGGGTTTGACGTACATGATTTAAAATTTAGCCCATGATACCGCCAGGAACTTGAAAATGGAAGTGTCTTTCAGATAACAAAAAAGCGAAGTAACCATTGACCTGAAATCATTGTGGCGAGTACCTGTTTTCTTTTCTCTGAACTAATTCTTTCCTTCACACTAATATGCAGGACCTGTTGAAGTGGTTGATGATGTCACAGGTGGACTGAAGCTTTTGTAGTAGCTTCTTCATTGAGGTGATGACCTTTAAGCCCTACTGACTGAGTTTTCTGAAGATCTCGCTGACAGTGAATTATGTTCTACACATTTGAAGGAAAATTGATCAATCAATATATGAGAAAACCAGTCTGCAAGGCCTTTTCAAGCAATTTCTTGATCATTACTTTTAATAGTACTTTTTGATGGTGGAAATTTTTTTGTAATTGCCCAGCCATGGTGGTGATTGCAGTACTTGGAAGTTATTTGCACAGAAGACGGGGTAACAATGATTTCCCTTGATTTTCTTAGCACAAGATTTGGCATCTCTGTTACTTTCTTAATTAATTGCAATGTTAGTTTGGTTATTAAGAAGAATGAGACAACATAACGATGTTTTGTGTTTTCTAGCGTGCGAGCCAAACGGTGGAAAACGACAAGTAAGAAGGTAAAAATTCTAATGCTCTTTTTTTCTTTGTGAAAATTGGTGGTTTTGATACTTGGATTCTCAAATATAATCCTGAAATGTGATATTGGTTGAAATGAAAATAGTCCTTCATATGCGCTTTGTGTGCATATGATATAATAGAGTTGTTCAAGTTCTTGGAGAAGGATTTTACATGAGTGTTTAGTTAATTTCACTCATAAGATGAGGTAATTTCTTTTAGTTTTCATATATACAGTCAATATTGCATGGAGAAGGGCTTTTGATATGTCTGTTTTATAATAAAATGAATTGAAAAATATATAAATTGTTAAATAAAAAAGAGTTGTTAATATTACTAAAAGACTAGAGTAAAGAGTGGTTTTTCCAATGAATATCTTATTTAAAAACACAACTTTTTTTATCATGAATATAAGTGTAAGAAAATGAAAGATAATTTACAATAATTTTTTTAAAAATATTATGAAATTATAAAAAGAATTGAAAATATTAATTGTTAATTAAAAAATTAACCTAAATATATTTTTTTTAAAAAATGAGAGAATGTATTAATTAAAAAAATTAAAAATAATAAAATTTTAAAAAGTTTGTGCGTGTCTCTAATAATTTTTTTTTTAAATCAAGTAAAACACTATCCAGGCTATATATTTAAACCCACGAGCATTGTGGATTGGCAAATCAATATTATTTTTGGTTTATTTTCTTTTTGTTTTTGTCCTTGGATTGGAGCTCTTTGTTTTTTAATTTTTTCCTTTGTCCTGTTTTCCTTCTTCTTCTTTTTTTTTTTTTTTTTTATTTTTTTTTTTTGTTTTGCTCATTAGTCTAGTGCTCCTGTTATTTTGTCATTGATTTATTATTATTATTATTATTAGAAAATAAACTGAAACAACTAGGTTGTTCACTATAGATTTATTGTTTCTCCTTAATAAAAACACTAGAGCATAAAATGCTTTTAACAGATAAGATGAGATCATCTGCTAAGGCGAACAAGTGTCTTCCGTTAAAAATAAAAAGAAAAACTAAAGAGGACGTGTTTTCTTTTTCTCCACTCTATTTTCTTTTTCTTTTTTATTTTAATGGAAGACATGTTGCTCACGTACTTAACAAATGACGTGCTGTCTGTTAGGGTATTTTATGATCATTGAAGGTGATTGAAAATTAAGGTTTAAATTTTTGAATTCAAAAAACTTATTTTCAATTTGTTTTCAACTTAAAAACATTTAAAAGACATTTTAGAGGCATTTTTATTTTTCTAAAACACCCTCTAATCAATTCAAAAGTCTAAAATCAAACCAAATTAAAATAAAACTTACGAGTTTAATTTATTGTTTTAGCATGTTTAAGGTTGAAACCGCTTTTATTAAATTTCATTTTCAAAGATGAATTCATTAACACTGAGTTCTGATTTTTTTGGCCAAAATATAATTGAGGAAAGACTTTTTCCCCCCTTTTTTCCGGACAATTTTCTCTCTCATCTCTTAATATTCAAAGATTGAAATGTGATAAAAATAAAAGTTTCAGATTGAAATATAAAAAAGTTTAAACCATAGGGACCAAATGTATAATTTAAAATTTGAGGGATGGAAATTAAAGTTTTTCATGTCTTTTAACAAAATAGCTATTTAATTTATTTTACATATTTTCATTTTTTTTTGGTTTAACAATAATCTAAAATTTTATTTTGTAAAATCAAGTTTTAATTTAATGCTGTTTAATAACATATCAAATATGCAAGAACATGCAGATAGAAATAAATGTCAGCACAAAAAATCATGCCGACATAACTTGTAAGGATGAGACTGAAAAATAGAAAGTTCAATGACCTAAAGGAAAAAAAAATAAATAGAAAGTTTCAGTGATTAAGAAAGAAAGAAATGTCCATAAAGAGACGTGAATAATGAAATGTAAGAAGATGACTAGTGTGTGTAATGAAAAACCGATCTCTTAATGTATAATTTCAAAATTTCAATCCAGGTGGTAGTAAGATTTGTAAGGATATATATATTTTTTAAAATATCCACGTGCCATTAAATGAGTTCTGAAATATAATATTTCAAAAATAACTTTATATGTTACAAGTAATTGTACATTTAAAGTTAAGCTAAAAGAATTTTAGAAATAGTTTAACTTGTCAAGTTTTAATAATTATGAATTTAAATCTTCTCAGAACCATTAAACACTTATATAATTATTAATTTTAGGGTTTGTAAGATTAATTAAAGTGTATAAACTAGCCCAAACATCTATGTTAATTAAACTAAAAAAAAATCATATTAATTATATAGGATGAATAAATGCTTTTGAATATCTTAGTTTATGAACGCACATGGCACTATATTTTAATTTTATTTTTGAATGACTATAGAATAGAGATATTTTATATTTTGACTCTAAAGTTCTATTGGTAGAAATCATACGGCAGAAGCAATTGGAAAGGAGACAAAAACTTTACCATCTCCAATAGATACATACTTTCGTCATTGAATACATTTTCAACATCTCAAAGATATATGACTATTCATGATTTTAGTTCAAGAATATCTTTGCCTGACTATAGCTTTTGATTTGTAAGATCTTTGGAATTTAACAAATTTTCAGAAATAAAATTCAAATTTAACATTATATACATTCCAATTGTCACTACCTTCAATCAAATATATCCAAAATGTAAAATAAATTAAAAAAAAAAACTAATTTCAAACATTCATCCAGTCCTTAAAAAAAGTTATAAACAAAAATTTAGGTAAAGATATTGGTGGCTATCTTAAATTTAATCATAAAAAAAAACTATATTTCCTATGTGCGAAAAGAAACTAACAATATGTTTAGAATTCTTTAAATTTAATTTAATTTAATCTAGAAGTTTTAATGAAATCTCATATTTATAATCATTTTGGGTATTAAGAATTGGATTTCAAATGGAATTTAATTTCTAAAAAATACACAAAAATAAATAAGAGACTAACATTTACAAATCAGAAGAGAATAAATTTACGTTAAAATCAACCTTTTAAAATACCCATCTATCAATCTTGTTTTTAGAGACATTGAAGGAATAAGATGGAAGTGATGAGGGTAATATAAAAAATAAAATGAATTAAATTTTATCTTTTTTTAAATATGTAAATTTAAGTTATTTATCAATTGAATTTAAATTAAATACTATAATTAAATTCAATTATAATAAAAAAATAACTTTAAACAGCACGTAAATGAATTTTCAACAATAAATAGTAGCTCTTGGCAATAAAAACAATAAATAACCCTCCTTTTTTGGCCTTGTTATCATCAACACAATAATGCCTTAAAAGTTGCCATTTGCTTTCTAAAATCTTCAACGGTTTTAAAACAGACCTTACTCTGATATATAGTTTTAGTTGTTCGATTATTTATATATAATAAATTATTTACTGATTTGATTATATTATTGTGTTGTCACGGTCCTTATAGTCCTTACTAGTTAGTTCACCTGCATTTTTCCATGAATCAGATAAAAAATTAATTTTTAATTCATAAAAAAATAAATATTGTCAAGAAAAATCTCAATTGCTAAATAAAAAGTTGACACATGCATTTAATTTTATAAATTGAGTATTATATATATAAATAAATGATATAAAAAAGCTCTTAATACTGACTAAAAACTAAATCAGAACAACAAGAGATAAATATAGATTAAGATATTTAATTTTGTGTAGAAAAAAGCTATTCAATTTTTTTTATTTAATTATACATCAATAATTTTTTTTTTAAAAAAGTAATAATTTAAA
Source organism: Populus alba (assembly GCF_005239225.2). Classification (NCBI taxonomy): domain Eukaryota; kingdom Viridiplantae; phylum Streptophyta; class Magnoliopsida; order Malpighiales; family Salicaceae; genus Populus; species Populus alba. The sequence goes on from NC_133302.1 coordinate 12,891,207, forward strand.
TTCCATCAAAACAAAATAATTTGGTGTTGTAATTTCTTTTTTTCTTATCATTCTGTTTTCCTCGACAACAAAAAAATATAGGCTTTCTATTCTATGTGTTTTTTTTTTTTTTTATTAAACCGAAAGCAATTAGAATAAGTAAATAAAACAAAATTGGAAGATTTGAAATAAATATTAAAAAAATATATCTCTCTAATTAAAACTTCTTTATCTAATTAATGTGTTTTTTTATTATTTGTTTTGGAATTTTTTTACCTAATTATTTTTTTAAGCAAAACCTTATTAAAGCCAGAAAAGTAAGTTCTAATAAAAAAAAAATAATGTTTTGAAAATGACAACACCAACATATTTAAAAATGTAAGAATAATAGAATGCTCACAGGATGTCATCGGAAGCTTTTTAGAGTTTTTTATTTATTTAATTTTATAATAATAAAAATTATACATGCATAGTATGGCCAATTAATATAATTTCAAAATAAAATAAAATAAAATAAAGAATTATACCAAAAGAGTGTTCGCAAATATGATAAAAAATGCTATAATCTTATTTGAAAACTAAGTTAAAATAGAATGATATTTAATAAAATAATATATTAAATATTTCTTAATTAATTTACTATAATAAAATTTAATTATAATATAAAAAAATTGTTTTAGAAAAAACCATAAAGTCCTTAACAAAAAAGCCCAAGTGCATCGTTTATAACAAAGGATGCTAGGCGCTCGTAGGACTTCACGACTAACCATCATTTTTTTCTCTATAAAATTAGTGTATGGCTCGTCCCCCATCTATTTCAAATAATAATAAAAAAAACAAAATAAACGATGTTTTGTCTACAATACAAACACCACATCATCTACTGCTTTTCAACTACCTTAGGTTGTTGAAAAGTCAAGTTTTAGGGGTATTTAAAAACGGGATTAACTAGCTTTTTTAAAAAATTTAAATTTATTTTTACTAAAAATTAAATTTTATTTTATGTTTGAGATCGTTTTAATGTGCTGATCTCAAAAATAACTTTTTTAAAATAAAAAAAAATCATTTTGATGCATTTCGGTATAAAAAATATTTTGATAAACAACTGCAACCACACTTCTAAATAAAACCTAATCTCTTGAACCAATAAAACCAATCTCTCAATCATTTCATCTCTTGAAAACACCAAAAATATAACCTATAAACTTCAATAAAACAATGTATAACCTCAAACCAACATCAATCGGTTTTTATTTAAAAAAGAAAAATCACCCTAAATAAAAAAATAATCAAAAGCCCTGTACTACCTTTTCCAATAAGATAAAAAGATAAAAAGACACCATAATAAAACTTTATCTTATCAAATAAGGCTTGTTGATATTTTATTTTTAAAAATATGATCAATTAACAACTTTCTCTCTACTCTTCTATTTTTCAACAATTTTTTTTTCCACTCAAACTTAGATACTAAAATATGACATAAATGAAGTTTCATATCAAAACTAAGAATCCTAAAACTAAAAGGACCAAAAAAGAATTATTAGGTGAAAATGAGTAAAGCCATGTTGTTTTGTCATGGTTTTCAGTTTGGTCCCTTGTTTTTTAATTGTGTTTTAATAATACCTTATTAAACTATCATGTAATTAAGTTTTGAAATATGATAAAAACCTTTGAACCTTTAGGACAAGCAAAGATACTAAAATATGACATAAATGAAGTTTCATAAAAACTTTAGATACTAAAATATGACATAAATGAAGTTTCATATCAAAACTAAGAATCCTAAAACTAAAAGGACCAAAAAAGAATTATTAGGTGAAAATGAGTAAAGCCATGTTGTTTTGTCATGGTTTTCAGTTTGGTCCCTTGTTTTTTAATTGTGTTTTAATAATACCTTATTAAACTATCATGTAATTAAGTTTTGAAATATGATAAAAACCTTTGAACCTTTAGGACAAGCAAAGATAAGAGAACATCAACTCACAAAATACAAAAAACAGCACATTATAGAATGCAATCGAATAAAAAAAGTTCAGTGACCAAAACCAAAAAAAGACACTACAACTCATAGTAAAGTGTGAAAGCATGCATAGTGCAACTGAGTAAATTAAAACAACTAGCTCTTTTAGTTTATTTTGTAATAATTATGTTCATTTGTGTTGTTCTTATTGTGTTTTTTTTTTAAAATAGTAACAAATATCATACTAAATTAAAATTCATAACCCAGATTTTTTATAATTTTTCTCAACTCGATATTCATTTTTATTATTTTTATTGAATGAAATTGCACTTAGAACATTTATATCTTGAAACTAAAATAAAAAAAGTGATACTTTTTTTTTTATAAAACATATAATATAATATATTTTATTTTTCAATTCATATCAAATTTAAATTATTAATTATTTTCAATTGTTATTAAAAAATACTACTATATCATTTGATTTCGTAATCATATTAAAAAAAATCTTAAATAAAATATTAAGGGATTAAATAATAAATAATTAAACTCCTATACTATCATAAACTTTTGAATAAATTGAAGGGCCTTGATGTGGGTTATTCTAGGTTAGGGGATGATTTTCTAGATTTTTCTTCTTCTCTATCTTACAGAAGAATAATAAATAGGCATCTCAAGCTGAAGCTTGTGATATAAGCTTCCAATTAATTTACGTACAAATAATCTACACTAAAACCATTATAAGAAACTATTATTAAAATTATTTAGTTATAATTTTTCTTTTATTTCTCTCTCTTTTTTTATATATTTTAATTTGGTATTGTAACAAACTTCTTTAAATTATATAGAAGAATCATATTCATATAAAATAGAATATTTTTTTCTTTTTAAATTTTAACAGAGTTTTTTCTAATAAAAACTCTTTTAAAAACAATCTTAAATACATGTTCATCATCATAAAGGTAGCTCTAAACACACCATTTATCATATTCATCAATGCAAATATACACATAATATTTAGATATAAAATAAGATCATCACATCACATATGTTTCTCCCCTATCACTACCACTACTACACCTCCTCCACCATCAATGCCATGTAACAAGCACTTTCTTCTTCACCACCATCTTCACCACTATCTCATAGTGAGACTCACACCACCACCATTAAAAAATATTTATATGTAAAATATTTTTCAAGCCATATTGAAAAATATTTTTTATCCATGCATAAAATTATTTTACACAATAGTACAACCCTAAAAACAATGTTCCAAAAACACTCTTAAGTTAAGAGTGTACAAACCTAACCCGGTACAATGATTGACTCACAAGTCAGATGAGTTGACCCGGGTAAAAAAAAAAAAGAAAGAATTCTAACGCAACATTTATAAAAAACACTTAACTAGTTACAATGTAATACTTTTATAAATCAAATTTTAATTTTAAACCAACAACGTAAATTTAATTCAATATCCAAAACACAAACCAAATATAAATTTTAAAATATTTAAAACAAAACATCCAAAAAAATAAATTCTAAATCAACAAAACATATATTTTTTTTGAATGAACACATTAAGCTCTTTGGTGTCCTTAGAAGAAAAAATTGTATCAAATGTCGATGGAATTGATTTATTTTATCGACAACTAATAAAACATCATCATACTTATTTGAAATTCCATAATCACAATTATCTTCAATCTCATTAATATTTATAAAATCTACATTTAAAACATAATTAACAAATAAATATTATATATTAAGCAATACTTTATTTTAAATAATATTTTTCACTAAACCTTCTTTTCTAATGTTTTTATCGAGGCTAATTGTCCACACAAGCAGCAACAACTATACTAATCCTGCCTTCCACTCACACAAATAAATTCAAGCTAAAATCCTTTTCTAGTTATATAATTATATTTTATCAGTAAAATTGTACTAGCATTCTAAAAATATTCATTGATAAAATAAGTATTTTAATTGCCATTGCAATTGGACTTGAGCAAATAAATAACCAATTGAAAAGTGTTTTAAATATGATTTAATTTTTTTTTGCATGTCACAAATAAAAAAAATTGCAATGAAAAATATAATAGAGATTCAACTGAATCTAAGCCTTTTTTTTTTTTTGGCTTTATAAAAACTTTAAGTTATTAGCATGGAAGCCCAGAAACATAATTAGGATGGATCACCGCTCAGCTATAGAAAATCCTTTAAATACTGATGGATCTTGAATTTCTATAATGAAAACACTTGATTAAATAATATGCGAAAATTACCATCCTTGATGATTTCATAACCTATCATACTGTTTTACTTGAAAAATCAAGCACTGAAAAACAAAATGGTATATATATATATAATTTGCCTGTAAAACATCGTTAAAAACATTCAGGTTTCATTTGGATTTATCTAGGATTTGGAAGTTCCGGGTCGACCGAGTTTTGCCAGGTCAAATCCCTTGCTGATTTTTTATTTTACCCAGCTCTAGCCCCGGGTTTACCGGTTCTCGACTCGCCTGACCGGACTGAGTTTTTAAATTATGCTATTAACAACACAATCCCCTATTTTGTACAAAATCTCCTACATGTATTCTTTAATATTGGTCTCTAACAAGTGACCATCACTGACTATCAAACAACTTCTGTCCTCTCAGGTAAGAACTAACAACACAACAACATCCCTAAAACCTTATTAGTGCATATATTTTCCATTTATGACTTGCCTGTCTCTGTCTGTTTCTTTCCTTTTCTAGTCATTGAACTCCCATCTCCTCAACTTCTATTTTCTTTATTGGTCGATTGGTAATCGTGTGATGTTCTCTCTCTGTTCTTTCTTCTCAACTGTAATGTACTTAGAATTGTAAATGTAATAATAAACCAACATTTTGTGTAAGGACAAATCGTGAAGGCTATTTCTCTGATTCTCTTTATGGAGCCAAATTTCTATCCAAGCTGCTTTCTTCAGTATTTGCATGGGACCCAAGCTAGCAACGTCTAAAACTACAGTTGCTCGGCTGCGAATTTAACCTATGCATTTTAATATTGTAAAACTACGTCAGCTTTCTGCAGCCACCCAATCCTGGTTTCTTCTCCTATCGAGATAATCCATACGGCCTAGACAGATTGATGGAGATGTTTTAAGTTTCGGTCGACAAGCACATGCATGTGCTTGAGGCCATGGTGATTTTTCTCATTCTATCTTTCTATTGACTTTAATTTCTTTATTTTTCTTCTTCAAGGAAATTTTAAAATTGTAGAACATGTCATCAAAGTTTCAGTTTTAGATCGAACAAAAACATGTATTTGGCAAACATGAATTCTATTCCATTATTGTATATATACAGTACAATACAACTAAGATTGTTGAAGAGTTTAAAATACAGGACCATCTCTTAGTTGCTACGCTATTCAGTCCAAGGTTGTTCTTCCATGCAGAGTTTTTAAACCCGATCTAGTGATTGATTCGGTCCAAGACCCGGATCATGGGTTTTGTCCAGGTCACTGGGTCAACCCCAATTTTTTTTTATAAATAAAAATGATATATTTTAGTTAAAAATAAATATATAATCAATGAGTTGTAACCAAGTCTTGCCGGGTCAACTGAGTCATTAGATCAACCTATTGGGTCACCTAAACACTACCAGAAATTCGCTAAATACCAACGGACTCACCGACGGAATTTTTTTTGTCGGTATTTTTCAGTCGAAATCACCGACGGAATAATTTAGTTGGTAATTAGGTCGGTAATTACCGACGGACTATATCCGTCGGTAATTACCGATTGAATTACCGACAGAAAATTCAGAATTAATGAAAAAAAGGCGCGGAGGTTTTGGCGGGTGATTTTACCGACGGACTCACCGACGGAATGAAAACCGGGGAGCCGTACGTGTGATGGGACCTGTTCACCGTCAATAATACCGACGGAATCACCGACGGATTTGAAATGCCAGATCCGTACCGGTGACGCGACCGGTGCACTGTTAAAAATACCGACGGAATCACCGAGGGATTTGAATAGCAGGTCCGTGCGGTGATGTGTCGATTGCCCGTTAGAATTACCGACGGTTTCGCCGACGTATTCACCGACGGAATAAAACCGTCGGCAAAAGTGAATATATGGCCACTCTGCCGACACTCTCCTCCCCATTTCTCCTTCTTCTTCCTAATCCTAACCCTCCCCATCTGCAAATAACCAGCCCCCCCTCGCCCAAAAAAAAAAATCTTCCTCATCTCAGCACAACAAGTTGTGTTTCTTGAAGTTTTGTGGTCACAACATCCGTGTTCTGATTTACCGATAGATTTTATCATTTTTTGTAAGTAATTCTATCTTTTAAAATTTTTATTATATGTATTTTTTTTTGTAGATGTACATGTTTTATTGTTATTTCTCAAACAAACTTGTAGTATATGAATGTATAATTTTATACTTGTTATGGTTTGTTTTATATTTTGTAAGATTGTATTTGTTTGTAAATTGTTAAAACTTAATTTGTAGAATTACCGAATTACATGTTATGTTTTGAAATAATTAAGAGCTTGCTTAATGGGTCCTTTTTATAGAGGTTCGATAGAAGTTATGGATGATCGTTCATGGATGTATCTAGATTCACCCCAAGGATTGCGGAGGATGGATTATTGTAACAGGGTTCAGGGTTTTATTAATTTTGCAACATCTATTCCCAAAATTTTTACTGGAGGCGGTATTAGGTGTCCATGCAAGAAGTGTCAAAATAAAAAGTATCTGCATCCAGATGTTGTAATGATGCATCTTCTACACAAAGGGTTTGTGGAGGATTACGAGTGTTGGTATGCACATGGAGAGGTATTTGTTAGTAATAGGAGAATGGGAGAAACGGTGGTTGGGTCAACTTCTAGTGCTAGCAACGTGCATGAAGCGGCAAATGACAACACTAATCCTTACAGAAACATGGTTATGGATGCAATGAGAATGAATCAAGATAATGTCAATCAATGTCCAATTGTAGAAGAAGAACCTAATGCAGAGGCATCTAGGTTTTTTGATTTGTTGAAAGATTCTGACGAACCATTATGGGATGGCTGCACAAACCACAGTAAATTATCGGCCGTGGCACAGGTGTTCACCATGAAGTCAGATCACGAGTTGAGTGAGGCTGGGTATGACAAAATTATTAATTGGGCAAGAAGCATTTTACCTGAAGGGAACAGGCTCAAAGAGAACTTCTATGCTGCGAAGTCCATGATGAAACCCCTCAGTTTAGGATACCAGAAAATTGACATGTGCCCTAACTTCTGCATGTTATACTACCTTGAAAATGCAGAGATGACCGAGTGCATGACATGTGGGCATTCCCGTTACAAACCCAGAACTGGCAGGGGGAAGACTCTAGTGGCATATAAAAAACTTAGATATTTCCCGATCACACCTAGACTGCAGAGTTTATTTATGTCACCAAGGACTGCTGAGCACATGACATGGCACCAAACACACGATGCCGTTGATGGTGTGATGGTGCATCCTTCTGACGGCGAAGCGTGGAAACGCTTTAACAGTGTGCATCCTGACTTTTCTGCTGAATCAAGGAATGTCCGACTTGGGTTGTGTACAGACGGGTTCAACCCATTTGTGTCATTTGCTGCTCCCTATTCTTGTTGGCCGGTCATTCTCACAGTTTATAACTTGCCACCGGGAATGTGTATGAGGCCAGAGTTCATGTTTCTATCTACTGTCATACCCGGTCCAAGTAGCCCGGGGCGGAATATAGATGTTTGTCTTCGACCGTTGATAGATGAGCTGGCGCAGTTGTGGTCCTCCGGATCTCTGACTTATGATATATCGAGGAAACAAAATTTCCTTATGAGGGCGGCTTTGATGTGGACTATCAGTGATTTTCCAGCTTATGGAATGCTTTCTGGTTGGAGCACGCATGGGAAACTCGCATGTCCATACTGCATGGAAAACAACAAGGCATTCACGCTAGCAAACGGAGGTAAAGCTTCTTTTTTTGACTGTCACCGTCGCTTCTTGCCACTTAATCACAGGTTCAGAAAGAACATAAAAGATTTCTTTGTTGGCAGAGTTGAAAAAGATGTTGCATCCCCGCGTCTTTCTGGTGAAGAATTGCATCATGTTGTATCAGAGTACGGTGACATTGTGTTTGGGCTTCAATCAGGTAAGCAAAAGTTTCCTGGTTTTGGTTTGACCCATAATTGGGTAAAGCGAAGTATCTTTTGGGAGCTTCCGTATTGGAAGACCAATCTTCTCTGCCATAACCTTGACGTCATGTACATCGAAAAGAACGTGTTTGAGAATATTTTCAACACCGTCATAGATGTGAAGGGGAAGACAAAGGACAACATGAAGGCTAGATTGAATATAGCTTTATACTGTAACCGTAAAAATATGGAGTTGGTTTATGAGGAGTCACGGGTTACAAAACCAAGGGCAAGCTTCGTGTTAGAGAAAAACGCACAACTGCTAGTCTACAAATGGCTTAAGAGTCTGCGTTTTCCGGATGGACATGCATCAAACATATCAAGGCTTGTTAACATAGAGGACTACAGATTGTATGGAATGAAGAGTCATGACTGCCACGTGTTTATGCAAACACTCATCCCATTAGCTTTTCGTGATTTGTTGCCAAAGGGAATATGGGATGCACTGACGGAGATCAGTCATTTCTTCAGAGATATATGCTCCAGCAAGATGAATGTTGAGCACATTGAGAGGCTTCAAATGAATATCATTGAGACACTATGCAAACTTGAGATGATATTCCCTCCTTCATTTTTTGACTCAATGGAGCATCTCCCTATACATCTACCGTTCGAGGAAAAAGCTGGAGGACCGGTCCAGTATAGATGGATGTACCCATTCGAACGGTGAGATATTACAGTTGTAATGGAATTCATATCTTAAAGTATTTTCTATGTTTTTCTTAATTGAAAATACTTGAATTATACTTCAATGCAGGTACTTGTTTAATCTAAAAAAAGGGTTAAGAACAAGACGCATGTTGAGGCTTCGATATCTGAGGCCTATATTGTTGAAGAGATATCAATATTTATCTCGTACTATTTCGAACCTCATCTGAGAACAAGAATCAATCGCGTTCCATGGCATGACGATGGCGGTGAAGTGCCTTCCAGTGGGAACTTGTCAATATTCTCCAATACTGGACGACCCACACCTAAAAATGCCGTAAGAGGAAGATATTTGTCGGAAATAGAATTCAAACAAGCACACAACTATGTTCTATTTAACTGTGATGAGCTGAGACCATTTATTCAGTAAGTCTATATATGTGTAATACTAATTAAACTTTGTCAGTAACATACTGTTAATTATATATTGTAATATCATACACTCATTATCACTTGCAAGCAACATCGATAATATTTGCTCTCCAATAACTCGCAGCTGACCGAATCCCAGATCTTTCAATTACAAGATGAACAATTTGCCACATGGTTCAGAACACATGTAAGCACTATCACAAACTCATTCTAACGTATGCATGTCATTACGAGATTCTCGTTCATTTACCGTTTATTGATGTACATTTAATTACATATATTTACAAGGTTTATCAAATGGGAAGGAGTGCGCCGAAGTCATTGTCTTCACTAAGCCTCGACCCTGAAAGAAAAGTTAAGTGCTACAACGGGTATTTTGTCAATGGATATGTTTTCCATACTGAAGAATACGGGCAAGGAAGAAAGACATACAATTACGGTGTTTGTGTTAAGGGATCCACAAGTAGCCAGTTAGAAGTTGACTACTATGGTAGATTAGAAGAGGTCGTCGAACTGCAATATCATAGCGAGTAGAATAAAGTGTTTTTATTCAAATGCTATTGGTATGACACAACGGACAGAGGAATCAGAGTTGATCCGCACCATGGTCTGGTCGAAATCAACTCAAAAGCTAGACTCCGCAACATAAACGATGTCTTTGTTTTCGCAAAGCAATGTCAACAAGTTTATTACACATACACCCCTTCATTTAGAAAGGATCGATCAAGAGTTGATTGGTTGTCCGTTTTAAAAACGAAACCATGGGGTCGTGTTGAGGTTGTTTAGGATGAGAACGAAGACACAAGTGTGCGAGATGAAGTCTTTCAAGTTTGTGAGTTGGTTGAACCATATCGAGTTGCTCCTTCGATTGAATTGGAAGAAAATTCAAATTTTCGAGTTCTCGATCATAGGCTTGTTGATATTGACGGAGAGGAGTTGAATGTTGTTCTCAGCTCTAGCGGACAAGCAAATGTCGATGAAGAAGATGATATCCATTTTGAAGATTGTGATGAAGATGATGACAATTCAATTGACGAGGAAGAAGAAGAAAATTCTGACTAATTATATGAAAATGAAGCCCTATGTAAAAACATTTGTCTCATGTAATTTAGATTATGAATGATGTATTTTGTAAAACAAAATATTTCCTGTTTAAGCAATGTGGTTATTGTTTTATGTGATGGACAGTTTATCAGTTAAGTTTTTGCAGGAAGGTAAACAAGCAATACAAAGACAACCTTTCCTGCATAATGCAAAATTACCGACGTCCATACCGACGGATAACCATCCGTCGGTATCTCACAGAGAGTTCGAAATTAATTACGTGAAATGCCACCACCACTGACGACATTATGGATGGATTCACCGACACATACACCGACGGATTATAGTCCGTCGGTATATCATAGAGAGTTCGAAAATAATTACAACAAAATGCCACAATCAGCGACGGGTATACCAACGGATTCTAGTCTGTCGATATCTCATAGAGAGTTCGAAAATATTTACAACAAAATGCCACAATCAGCGACGGGTATACCGACGGATTCTAGTCCGTCGGTATCTCACAGAGAGTTTGAAAATATTTACAACAAAATGCCAAAATCACTGACGGCTTCCCCGACGGAATATTTCCGTCGGTAAAATATCACCGAAAGAAATACCGACGGACCGCGCGATTTCCAACGTGTGTGAATTAATGCGCCTCTGAACTTGTCAGATTACCGACGGAATCACCGACGGACGTCGAAAAATATGGAGGGCTGTTAAAAATTCGGTGTGAAATTCAAAAATTACCGACAGAGTTTTGACCTGTTACCGACGGAATTGATGACCTTTTATCGACGGAGATTAATTCCGTCGGTGATTCCGTCGGTAAAACTGCCCTATAAGTTCCAGCCCCCGCCGCTTCGCCTCATTTTTTCTTCTTCTCCCCGTGCCGCTTCTCTTCTCTTCTCTTCTCTTCTCCCCGCGCCGCTGCACCTCAGATTTTTGCCTTCAATCTCTAGCAAGATTTAGTGTTGTGAATCTTCCTCAAATTAAAAGGTATGTGTTTTTTTCCAATTTATTTTATTTACTTTTAATTTATTTTTAGTTGTTTTTATTTTTGTTATTTTGTTGTTTTGGTGTTTTTTTTGGTAATGTAGATAAAGTTTTGAATTTGTCACATTATTAAGGTATGTATATTTCGTTGCTTTTATTGATGTAAGTTTTTTTTTTTGAATTTTTTGAATATTTTTTATTGTTTTGAGTATAATTATTGATTAATTTGTTGAATTATAATTGTTAATGTTGAATTATAATGATTAATTTGTTGAATTTATTTTTTGTCATTTTTTTTATTGTTTTGAATATAATTATTGATTAATTTGTTGAATTATAATTGTTAATGTTGAATTATAATGATTAATTTGTTAATTTATTGAATTTATTTTTTGTCATTTTTTTTATTGTTTTGAATATAATTATTGATTAATTTGTTGAATTATAATTGTTAATGTTGAATTATAATGATTAATTTGTTGAATTATAATTGTTAAGGTTGAATTTACCTTAGAATTAATAATTGGATATGTTGGAATAATTAGTATTTTTTTTTTATATTATTGCATGATTTGTGTTTAACTGTTTCCATTGATTTTAATTGTTAGGCTATAATTCTTTTTTATTTTATTGAATATATTTTATTGTTTTATTGCCATAATTATTTAATAATTTGTTGAATTAATATTGTTAATGTTGAATTTATCTTAGATTTAATAATTGAATATGTTGGAAGAATTATTAATTTTACTCTAACTTGATGATTTGTGTTTAATTGTTTCGATTTATTTTGAATTTATAGTTTTGTTGTATTGACATAATTATTGAATAATTCGTGAATTGTAATTGTTAACGTTGAATTTATCTTATGATTAATAGTTGAATATGTTGGAATAATTAGTATAGATTGGGTCAATTGGTTGTGGCTATTGTTAATATTTGCAGGTTTGTGGATTTGGGTAATATCAAGTATAGGGGAGGTGCTGCCGAATTTTTTTAACTTTTGAATTTTATTATACAATTATTTATATAAAATTGTTTAGATGCGGAGAATGAAATCCAGAGCTAGTCGTTCACGTCCAGTCGAATCAAGTTCGTCTAGCAGCGATGCTGATGTTTCCTTAGGTGCCTCTCAAGAAGAGGCACCTACACCACCTGCGCCATCAACCGATGCTGCCTCTTCCAGCGATGTTTCACATCGCAGAAGCGGCGTGCCTTCGCAGCGGAATCAATTTACCCGTAAGTACGAGGCACAGTGGAAGGACGATCTTTCAATGTAAGTTTGTTAAGAGTTTTAGTTTTTTTTTTATATATAAAAAAACAAATTTAAAACATAATTTATGAAGTAATCACTATTTCATTAATTTCATTTCTTTTCAGGTTCACAAACATTGAGGCCGCCCCAGTAATATCATCGGCGTTTAAAGCGTCGATGGAGATTCCATTGTTTCAATGGGGTCAGATATCTAGGCATCCTGAATGGATGCCTCAAATCAATGCATGGTTTCGTAGATTTGAGGTTCGTGTTAATATATAATTTTCAGCTTATTTCTAATAAATTCTAGTTATAATTGTAAATAAATTATTAACATTTTAAAAAATTATTTTTTTTATACACAGCATCGATTCAGCTGGGACGATGAACATGACACTGTTGTGAGGAGGGTGTGGGAAAATCACGCGGCAATTAGGTAACATAGAAAACAGTACGAATTTTTTTTTACATAATTATTTATGTTTCGAAATGTAATTTTTTCGTGCGTGATTTTTGGTATGACACCCAGAAAAAGGCAAAAAAAAACAGCGAGGGATAAGGGGTTCGAAGGCTGGAATGATGTTGCGGTTTGGAGGGATTTCAAACCGATATACATCCCGGAAGATATATGGCCGCACTATCTTCAGCACGTGACGTCTGAGCGGTTCACTCGACGCTCATAGTCCGGTGCTGGCAACCGGAATCGGCCAATTCATGGCTCGGTGACAATGCACACCGGCGGCTCCGTTCCGTTTGCTGCACATGCGAAACGGATGGTAAGATTAATTTAAATGAAATATATCGTTTAATTAATTTGTTAATAAATTTTTTTCATTATAGGCTACGTCTCTTGGACGTGAGCCGAGCCCTATGGAGCTGTTTGTGGAGACGCACGTGCGGAGTCATGACCGCCAAAAGGGGACGCAACAGTTTGTTGACAACCGCTCTCAACAGTTTGTGGTATGTTTGTTCAACCATTTTATTTTGTAAGTTATTATTATGTTTATTGAATTGAATATGATGTGATTTTTTTTTCAGGAGACCTATAATAATCGGTTGAGGGAGAGATACGGGGACGATCCTTCGACCCATTCGGAATTCGATCCGGATTTGTGGATGGAGGCTGGATCGTCAGGTGGACCCGATAAAAATCAGGTTTACGGGCTCTCCAACACTACCGCCGCCAACTTGCGGTCGACCGGTACTGCTTCAACTGTTGGGAGCTCCCAATCTGTATCGAGCTCCCAATCTAAGGAGTTTGTGGCCTTGCAGCAAAGGTGCGACCACCTATCAGAGGCGTACACACAACTAAAAGAAGAGCAAAGATTGGTGAACGGACAACACAGAGCAGAGTCTAAACAACAAAGAGCGGCCTATGAAGAGCTTCGCCAAATGGTCATGAACATGACACAAGGTGGAACATGTGCGCCTAATCCTTTTTGGCCGCCTAACCCCCAGCCTCCTCCTCCTCCTCCTCCTCCACCTTTATATTAATTTTTAATAAACATTATTTATATTTAAAATTTCGTTTAATGTTTTTTTGAAACACATTTATTTTGTAATGAATATTATTTAACTTTGAGTTTTTGTTGCTTAATATAAATTTTATTTGCATAATTGGTTTGTATTATCATTAATTTAAATTATTTTTTCTAAAAAATTTTAAAAAAAAATTACACAGGGATTTACTGACAGAATAACTCCGTCGGCATTGGACAGTGTCTGCCACCATCACCGACGAATATTCAGACGGACCTATTCGGTCGGTATTCCATCCTATCACCGACATATTCACCGACGGATTATTTCCGTTGGTAAAACTCACCGACGAATTTACAGACGCAAATATTCGGTCGGTATGAAAGATCACCGACACTTTTACCAACGGATTTAGTCTGTCGGTATTTACATAACACCGACGGAAAATTTTCCGTCGGTATATTTCAAGCGGGAAACTTTTTTTTTTTGGGGCGCGCACGTTCCGTTGGTAAAACCGTCGGTAAATGTGTTTTTGGTATTTCCGACCGATATAGCGACGAAATGTGGAATTATCGACAAAAGGTATTCCGACGGATGTATTCCGTCGGTAAAATAGTCGGTAAATAATTTACCGACGAACGTTCTATCTACACCGACGGAATATGTCCGTCGGTAAAACTGTGAAATGTTGTAGTGAAAGTTTTAACTTCTATTTTTTCTTAAACCCTACTTGATTTCAGTTCAAAATCATCCAGGTCCCAAGTTGATTGTAGTCACGAGCTCATGGAAAAGTTCGTGCTTGCCTCTTAAAAATTCACAATGATCCTTGGTAAGTGTGGCATAGTGAAACAATCTCTTAATTGACCCTTACAACCCTAGTTATTAAACTTGGACCAGCCTAGTAGCTGGACTGGTCCGGGTAAGGTAAAATATCGGCCAGTGCAAAAACCCGTCCAAACCTAGTTGACTTGGCGGGTCAACCTATGAACCAGGTGACCGGGGCGAACCCGGACGAGACCTTTCTTTCTTTCTTCAAATGTGGGTTTTTTCCTAGACCCCTTTTTTTTCATATGTTTTTTAGTTGGTTATTAATCCTATTCAAAGTTTACTAAATAAATACTAGAAGAATGCTTTATTTTTTCAATGTGGGATTTGAATTTCTGTAATATATGTACTCTATGTTTTCAAGAAAAAAATTATTTTTTTTAATGTGGGATTTGAAGCTCTTTAGTATATATACTCTATGTTCACAAGAAAAAAGTTATATTTTTTCAATGTGGGATAAAAAACTTTTTGGTTTCAACACTTCAACTTAAAAGGATAATATAATATCTTTTCAATGTGAGATTTGAAGGATTTGAAACTTTTTAGTACATATACTTTATGTCCATAAGAAAAAAGTTATTTTTTCAATATGGGATTTAAAGCCTTTTAGTATATATATTCTATGTTCACAAAGAAAAAAAGTTATGTTTTTTCAATGTGGGATAAAATGTTTTTTTTTTGGTTTAAATACTTCAACTTAAAAGAATAACATAATATCTTTTCAATGTGGGATAATTTTTTTTTAAATATTATTTTAAACTTTATTATTTACAACATGTATAGCTTATATTCACATGAATTGTTTCTTAATTTTTTTCATATAAAATATTAAAATTTTAAATATATTTTTTAATTTTTTCAGGTAGACTTGAGTTAACCCATGTAACTTGTAACCTGACCTCTTGACCGGGTCAACTCTGGGTCAGGTTTGATAGGTATACTTACAACTCATTAACTTCATAGCAAGTTGTTTCCTAGTTACCAAGTAATTGATAAGATAAATAGCAATATCAATATAATTGATAGGACCTTCCAAAATGATATACATAGAGATAAGCAGAGCCTACATAAGTTATTGATGCATGTAATTAATGATTTTTTCTATTTATTTTTTATACTCCTTTTGCTCCTATAATATTTTATATTTAAGTAACTTTGTTAGAATTTTCTTGAAAATCAATCAAGTGTCTATTAAGTGAATAGATAACTCTAAAAATGTACCTTATCTTGCATCACACCTTTATTTCTTTTATTTTACACTAACATATTTATGGTTCGCACTATGTTTCCGGCCAAATAATTTTATTTTCAATGTAAAAAAAATGATCTAAAATCTGATACATTGTTTTAATTGATAATTTAAATAATAATATAAACAGACAAAAAAATAACAACAAAAAAATAAAAAAAACCCAATTTGGGCTAACTCGGATTATGAAACAATACAATGTTGAAGGGAAAAACTAAAAAAAAAAAAACTAAGACAAACAACATAAAAAACCCCGGTTATATCAATTTAACTCGCAAACTTTGCAATAATGAACATTATAGTTTGAAAACCAATTCCTAACAAATCAAATGAGAACATATGATAATTCTAAAAACAAATATGAAAAGAAAAAAGATGAAGCTCAATCTCTAGCAAATAAAGTGTTGAAGAACAAAAATTAAGAAAAATAATAATTTAAAAAGGTAAAAAAACTCAATTCGTGCCCATCCAAGTCAAGATGCAAAATCTCTAACCTCGTCGTGATACCGGATGACATGTTCGAAATCAGATTGAATAAAATTATGATGCTCAATTATCGAACAACTCAATGTAAAAAGAAATTTAATTTGAAAAAGAAATGAAAAAAAATATGAGTCAACTCGGGTTTATTTGCAAACTCATGACCATGAAAATCATGAAATCCTTGAACCAGGTTCAATCAAGAAACTTAATTCCCAGCTAATTTAATTTCAAAGGATAAAATCATGAAAAAAATATCAATTTAAAAACTTTGACAAAGGAAAAAAGACAACAACAAAAAGAATAGAAATCAAATTTGATAAATTGTAAAAAAAAAAAAACACAACCTAAAAAATAATCGGGATAAAAAAGGAAAGGACAAAAAAAACACAAAGATCAATTTCCAATAAATCAAATATTAAAGGTTGAAATTGAAATAATTCAATTTAAAAAAGGACCTAAAAAAGTCAATTCGCGTGAACTTTTGAAACTAATGACTCTGGTCATAAATCTGAGACTAACTTCGTAGCAACAAAAAAAAGATGAATTATCCTGGGTTAACTCATAAACCTTTTGATCATGGGTACAAGTTTAGGATAACCCAATATAAAAGAATGGAAAAAAAGAGTAGGAAGACCAGTTTCAAATAAATTAAATTTTAAATGATAAAATTGAAATAAATCAATTTAAGAAAAAGAACTGATTTGCCTTATTTGAAAACAAACAAATATATTTAAACCATTTCCATTCAGTCTACAAGCCTTTAAACTCATTAATATCTCAATCGCACTAGCTTGACTTGTTAAGGCGCTTTGTAGTTGTTTCGCTCGAGCTTTCTTCATTAAACCATCTGAATGCCCATACACATTTGAACCAACCTCTTCCATTTAAGAATCATGATGCATGTCAAGGACAAAAAAAAAAAAAAATGAACTCGTGTTAACATTTGAAATCAGTGACTCAAAGCATGAACCTAAGACTAATTCTATAGAAGGCAAACCCTAAAAAATAATAAAGAAAAAATCTAAAAAAAAAAGTGTAGAAAATATAAAACATTAGCTTTAAAAAAGGAAAAAAAAAAATAAACAAAGCCAACCCGGGCAAACCTTCTAAATTTGGTCTAATCTCTAAACCTCACAATTCAAAATCCTTGAACTGCATTGAATTAAAAAGCTCAATTCCCAACTAATTTAATTTTGAAAGATGAAGTCATGAAACAAATATCAATTTAAAAAACTTTCTAAAGGGAAAAAGATAGCAATAAAAAGAATATGAATCAAATTTGATAGAAAAAAACCCATGGAGGATGAAACTGTAAAAATAAAACATTAAACAAATGACCCCAAACAAATTAAATAGTAATTAAAAGAATGAGAACCAAATTTGAATGATAAAAAAAATAGAAGGCTTTTAATTGATTTTTTTTTTTTTGTAATTTTATAGTTTTAAAACAATAGTAATAAAAAGAATGGGGACAAAAAGATGAAAGATTAAAAAATAAAAGGAGGTGAAATTGAAAAAAAAATGTAATTTCATGGCTTATTAAAAAAAATAGTAATTAAAAGAACATGGACCAAATATGAAGGAAAACAAATAAAAATGGTTGATGCTGATTTTAAGAAACAGAGACAGAGAACTTGAGGCAAGTTTGGAGTACTCGCCAACCCATCAAATTGACAGACCCGGGACTTTTTAAACACCACCTTGAAAGGCATTTTTTGGTGGCTGGATAAACCCACACACACTACCAGAAAAGCGCAAGGGTCATCCACACATTGATGCGTCCGTTGCACGCGCTAACAATTTTTTTAATAATATTTAATATCTATTAATTACAAAAATGCCCCTAACTAACCTTTAAATCTACAATAAAACCAATGTAAAATGAAAAAAAAAAAACCATTGTTAGAGAGTTATGTTGATTTTTTTTTCATTAAGGGCATGAATATAATTACACTATTTTAAAAGAAATTAAAAAGATTAAAACAACCCTTAGTAATAAACATTATATTTTTTTTTTATATTCTAGGGTTAAGTTAGTAATCTTATTTTGAAAAAAAAAAAATTAAATGACCAATCTAGCCTTATACAATTTATAAGAGATAATTATGTCATGGTGAAAAGACAACTTTACCTCTAATATGTAGTTCAATTTTTTTTTTTGTCAAAGGCAATTTTGTCATTCCACTATTCCAATGAATAGTAAAATATTTCTTAGGCTACAATAACTTCTCCTTCTCTTTTAGTGTTTTTTTTTTTAATATGACAGGAAAGAAGGGTTTATGAAAGATGAAAGCCTGTGCCTTTTCCTTTTTGAAAAGAGAGGAAAGAGAAAAAGATAAGTTTTTAAGATTTTTTCTAGAGAGAGAAATTTGCTTTTTAGATTTCAATAGAATAATAAAAAGAATTAATAGAAATAGTATTTTAACATGAATGAGAACATAATTTTGAGGGGGAAAAAAAGATCAATGGGAAGAGAACTTAATAAAGATATTGAAATTGTAAGGAGATTATCATAATTTTAGGTGGAACTCAAATTAAGGCTTCCATGTTAATTATAGAAAGGAAGAGAGTGTTTAGGGTTCTTAGTTGAATATTTGAAAAAATAAATTCTAATGCCAACACATTATTTTTAAATTAAACTGATTAATTAGAATGATTAATATGTCAAACATGTTTTAAATACATGGTTGATAGTTTTGGGTGAACAATGTCATTTGCCACATTATACTTGGTTGATTTGAATGATTCGATCAATCAATTTTAAGTATAAATATAACAGTTAAATATTCATTCATTTGAGAAATATTAGAGCAATATAAAGGGAATATTTACACCAAAAATAAACATTCATGCATCAATCATTGGAGAACAATGATTGTTTATGATAAATTGGACAATAAAGCTAAAATTGATCGAGAACAAGGGAATCAACCATGCTGGAAAGATCCTGATCGACCAAGAGATTCATAAAAGTAGTTGACTAGATGATGACTTATGATTTATCAAGGGAAATTGATTAACCACAAGAGTTCTAATATGATTGAAGAACCCAAAAAGCTTAATTCTATTAAAAATGACAGAAGATTTTGTTAAAGTCATCTCTTTGTCTTTATCAAATTCCTTTTGCAACTAGTCTCCTTTATACATCTATAAATTGCCATTCATTATAGTCTTTCTCTTTAAGACAAACTTACATCTAATGAGTTTTATCTCTTTAAGTGGATTAACCAAGTTCTATACCTTGTTAGCATGCATGGAATCCATTTTAGATTTTATGAACTCAAGCCATTTCACACAATCAATATTAGATATTGCTTCCATATAATTGGTAAGTTCATCAAGTATGAGCAACTTATCATTTCCATCTTTCATAAGAAGTCCATATCTTATTAGTGCGTAGCATGTCCTATCAAATCTACAAAGTTTTTATGTTGCTCGAGCTTTATGTTAAACATCCAACATTACATCTTTAGCTTTGAGTTCTATTTAGATGTTAGTTTTTAGTTCTTGAACTCTTTCATGTTCTATTTTCCTCCTAATACTCATTTCAATAAAAAAAAATTCATTCTCTAAGAAAGCAACATATGTTAAGAAAAACACATTTAGTTTAATGGAATGGTAGAAATAATATCCACTAGTTTTTTTTTTTGAATATCCATAAGCTTATATTTTATTTATTTTTAAAATTAAAAATTTAAAATAGATTTTAAAAACAATTTAATAAAATTGTCTTTACCATTTTTTTAAAGAAGTGACATAAGACACATACGATTCTAGAGTCGTAGATGATACGTTCGACTCTTCAATTTCTGTTATTTCTCTAAATAGATTTTTAATTGTGCTATTTTTCTAAAAACATTTTCCGTGTATGCTATTTTGAAAAAAACAAACTCTATTCATCACCTTAGTTAATTATTACCATTACATTACATTAGAAATTAAATCAAAGTTAAAAACAAAACTAAAAGATTTGACAAGTTATTGCCTAACCATTTAAGGCACCTGAAATTATAATATACTCTTAATTTCACAATTTTTATATATCTAACAAATATTTATATTTCCATCCCAATCTTCATTTTTGTTCTATTTTTATCCTTGAATTGTGAGGGAGGAGAATAAAGGTTTTGAATCACCACATCTCACCAACAAACAAACCACTCTTGATGCTAACTGATTTGTTTTTTAGATGAGAGTTCGATTGACCTAGTTTTACCCTTCAATCATACTGGAAAACAAAAAATTGAGGCTCATAAAGATTTTTTTTTACATGATTTTTGATTTTGAGTTTTTTAAACCAATATAAGGTGTCTTGGGATCGAAAATGAGTGTTTGTAGAGTCTAACTAGTCCATAATTGGCCCATGTTATGTTGTGAGTTAGAGCAAAAAAAAATTAAAGCGTAAAAAAAATCCAAGTATTGGTGATGTGTCTTTTTTAAAAAATAGATTTTAACAATGGAATTAAATGATTTTTTTTTATCTAATATTGAGATGAAAAAACATTTGATTTACCTAGGTTAAAATGAGATGACCATGAAATTCGTGGGATAATATGAAAAACAAATTGAAAAGTTCAATCCTGAATTAACTTCAATATTGAAAGACAAAGTTGATAAAAAAAAAAATAGCATTTACTTTTATAAAAAAAAAACTAAGTGAAATTAAGTCAACAAAGAAAACTCACGACGCAAGTTATGCACGTCATCGAATTCAATAATTTTTTTTTTTATCTCAAAGATTATTTTTTATTTAATTATATAAACAATAAATTACATGAATAGTTTTTTTGTATCAAAATATTTATTTTAGAAGTAAAAAAAACTGTGATAGGAATGTGGTGTTGAGATAATAAAAGTACTTCATTGATAATAAATGATTAAATTGTATTCCCCCCCCTAAATTGAGGGGCAATAAAAGCATTAAACCACAAAAAAAAAGACAAACAAATAATAGTCTGAATGCGGTGAATTAACCTGGTACACCTATGAAACTGACTCATGGACTCAATTGGTTCAATGATTTTTTTTTAATTTTTTAACCCAAATATAAAATAGAGAAAAAAACCCAAAAGGAGCCCAAGTGCGAGAGTCTGTCTTTATTTTTTAAAAGGGCAAACGACATGAGTCAGTGACGCGTCGATGACAACAATAGACAAAACATCATCTATTTTTGTAGAATTCAGCACGCATAGGTCGCCAAAAAATAGGACTTTGATTTTTTTTCTTTCTTAAAACCCCATTTTGACCGAAAACATATTGATAACTTATTTGGCATTACGTCAGGTCAGAGAAAAGGAAAAAAAACACCCAAGTGAAATGAAACCACCCGACACGATTTCAACTAACGGTAATTTTTGTCAGCTTTGTGAAAAAAAAGCTCAAAATAATTTCAACAACCTAAAAGGACCAATCACCTATATAAATTAAAAGCCACAATCATTTACATGCCTTTGGAAAAAAAGAAAAAAGCCAGAAACGACAAACGCATTTTATAAGAAAAGAAAATGAAAAGAAAAGGAGTTTTATTATTTTATTATGGAATATCCTCGCGATTATTTCGCAACATTATCCACCGTCTCTCTTCCATGTGCTCCATTTTGTTCCCATATATTCGATGTGATAAATAATTTTGTCAGCTTTGTAAAGGCGCCTTTAAAACATGGAAATATGTCGTGGTCTCCCTTCAATGACAGGAATCGCTGGGGCTGAACCAAGCAGAAAGACACCAAACCACAAAAAGGAAAAAGACAGCACAACAAAACAAATATTGATATCTGAAGGCATCATCTACTATCATCACAATAAATAATCTCTATGGAAACTTTTTTTGATAAAATTTTGTGGCGACCGGGAGGAAGAAGGCAGGAGGAGGGCTCC
Organism: Populus alba; assembly: GCF_005239225.2. Lineage (NCBI taxonomy): Eukaryota > Viridiplantae > Streptophyta > Magnoliopsida > Malpighiales > Salicaceae > Populus > Populus alba. The sequence goes on from NC_133302.1 coordinate 12,913,646, forward strand.
ACTCATGGCAATAATTGTCCTTTTGAAAGCAACCCTCCAGTGAAGCATTTTCAAATGAAGTTGGAATTTATTAGAAAATATCACAAATTCCTATCTATATTTTTACTATGCAATTATAGCATTCCCAAAAGTTTTGAAATGAAAAGGGAGTAGTACATTGTTATTTTATCAGCCTTGGGTTTTGAACAACATTAAGTCTATAACTATACCCTTCTTGTTTGAAACCACCACTTAATCTCTTAATTATTGTTGATTAATGTCTTATTAAAACAACTTCATATTTTCCGAAAATTCTGACAAAAATTTAAATTCTCAAAAGACACATTTAGATCTAACTTTTTTTTAAAAAAAATGTTATAAAGTGTTAGAATTTGAAAAGGAACATGTATGTTATTGTTCAACAATAAAGCAAAATTGATTATGAGAAAAATATATCTCATTTTATATATCTTATTAAGTATAAATCTAAAAGGTGTGGACTTTTAATTCTCCATTCAATCATTTTTCATCATCTCGCATATTACTATGAATTACAATAGTATATTTTTTTAAAATTTTCACTTTGATCCTTAAATTTTTATTTTGCACAATTAAGCCTCTTTGAGCTCAAATTAGAGTATAATTGCATGTTTTATTAGGGGTGAGAGTTAAATTCAAAGGCAGAGGACTGAAGTGAAATGATCGGCTAAAAAGGTGGTAGGTTTGCAAATGGTTTGAAAAGTTCATTTGTGTCCCTCAGCTTTTTATGTTATTAGTTAATCGGTCCCTGTAATTTTTACAAAATAAATTTTGATATCAAACTTAGTTTTCCTCATTTTCTAGTCCTTTTTTTGGTGGAAGAGAGAGGAGGGGATGCCATATTCTAGTTTAGAGAGAGAAAGTGGACACTGGAGAAGATTTAGGCCACCAAAACGTTCAATTTTTGTGTCAAATGATTTCATATGATGAGAAAGAGTTACGATTAAGTGATCTTTTACCTTGGAAACACATAAAAAAATAGATCTAACCTTTGGAAGATTTTTTGTTTCAGGTATTGGATCAATGTTTTGTGTTTTTTGAGGCTATGAATTGGTTTACCAAGGTTCCTATGATGTTTCCTAGGTGTTTTGAGTCAAAAAATAAATAACCTTGTTTTTTCGACCACACCGAGTGGTCGGATTCTGGAATTTCCAGACGATGCGTCATTTGTTTTTTCTCAAAGAAACTAGGGCCGATGACGCATCGTCCGCCCCATTTATTACTCATTTCAATAAAAAAAATTCATTCTCTAAGAAAGCAACATATGTTAAGAAAAACACATTTAGTTTAATGGAATGGTAGAAATAATATCCAATAGTTTCTTTTGAATATCCCATAAGCTTATATTTTATTTATTTTTAAAATTACGAATTTAAAAAATAGATTTAAAAAATAGTTTAATAAAATTATCTTTACCATTTTTTTAAAGAAGTGGCATAAGACACATACGATTCTAGAGTCGTAGATTATTACGTTCGACTCTTGAATTGTGTTATTTCTCTAAAATAGATTTTTAATTGTGCTATTTTTCTAAAAACATTTTTCGTGTATGCTATTTTGAAAAAAAACAAATACTCTATTCATCACCTTAGTTAATTATTACCATTACATTACAAAAAATCAAAGGTAAAAACAAAACTAATAGATTTTGACAAGTTATTGCTTAACCATTTAAGGCACCTCAAATTATAATATATCTCTTAATTTCATAATTTTTATATATCTAAACAAATATTTATATTTCCATCCCAATCTTCATTTTTATTCTTTTTTTTATCCTTGAATTTTGGTGAGGAGAATAAAGGTTTTGAATCACCACATCTCACCCACAAACAAACCGATCTTGATGTTAAGTGATTTGGTTTTTAGATGAGAGTTTGATTGACCTAGTTTTGCCCTTCAATCATTCTGGAAACATAAATTGAGGCTGCATAAAGATTTTTAACATGAATTTTGATTTTGAGTTTTTAAACCAATTACAAGGTGTTTGGGATTTGAAAATGAGTGTTGTAGATTCTAACTAGTCTATTGGCCCATGCTATGTTGAGAGTCGGAGCAAGAAAAAAAAAATTGAAAGCGTAAAAAAAAATCCAAGTATTGGTGATGTGGTGATGTGCCTTTTTAAAAAATAGATTTTAAGAATGAATTAAATGATTTTTTTATTATCTAATATTGAGATGGAAAAAACATTTGATTTACCTAGGTTAACATGAGATGACCTATGAAATTTGTGGGGATAAATATGGGAAAACAAATTGGAAATTTCAATCCTGAATTAACTTAACATTGAAAGGCAAAATTGAAAAAAAAAAATAACATTTACTTTTATTAAGTGACTTGAGTCAACAAAGAAAACTTTATGCATCATCAGATTCAATAATTTTTTTTTATCTAGAAATTATTTTTTAATTTAATTATATAACAATAAATTGCATGATAGTTTTTTTGTATCAAATATTTATTTTAGAAGTAAAAACTGATAGGAATGTGGTTGCTGAAAAATAACTAAAATGAGCATTCCCCCTCTCAATTGCAATAAAGCGAGCAATGCTGCAGATAAACCTATAGAACTCATGGACTCATCGGGTTCAATGATTTTTTATTTTATTAATTTTTTTTAACCCTAAAATATTAAAATAGAAAAAAAAACTAAAATGAGCTTCTGTCTTTATTTTTTAAAAAACTTTTAAAAAGGGCGAACAACATGAGTTAGAGACACGTCGACCGATGACAATAGACAAAACATCATCTACTTTTGTAGAATTCAGCACCCATAGGTCGCAAGAAAAAATAGGACTTTGATTTTTTTTTTTTTTTAGCTTAAAACCCCATTTTGACCCTAAAATACATTTATAAGCTTATTACTGGCATTATCACGGTCACCTCCTTTGGCATGGAGAAGGAAAAAAACATATAAGTAAAACTACTATCATCGAAAATGAAACCTATTGACACCGATAATTTCAAAACCTTTTTGGTAACTAGGTAATTTTTGTAAACGATCACTTTCTATCTCAAAGCTGAAATTTGAAACCCTCTTTCTTTCAACACAAAACAAACTGAAAAAAAGAAAAAAATTTTTTTTTATCTCAAAATTAAATTTGAACAACTAAAAGGACCAATCACCTATAAACCTAAAAAGATGGGGGATAAAAATAATTATTTATATATAAAAATTTAAAACCACAATCTATTTTACCTGCTAATTTTATTTTGATCCTCTAATTTCCAATCCGACCCTTCCTTGAAAAAAGAAAAAAAGCCAGAAAGGACTAACGCAGTTTATAAGAAAGAAAATGAAAAGAAAAGGAGTTTATGTATTTTATTTATGGAATATCCTCGAATATTCAAAGATTATTTCGCAACATTATCCACCTTCTCTCTTCCATGTGCTCCATTTTGTTCTTGATAAATCATTTTGTCAGCTTTTTGTAGCAATGCAGGCGCCTTTAAAACATGGAATATGTCGTGGTCTCCCTTCGATGACAGGAATCGCTGGGGCTGAACCAAGCAGAAAGACACCATACCACAAAAAGGGAAAAGACAGCACAACAAAACAAATATTGAGATCTGAAGGCATCATCACAATAAAATAATCTCTATGGAAACTTTTTTGATAAAATTTGTGGCGACCGGGAGGAAGAAGGCAGGAGGAGGGCTCCACTCATGGCCATAATTGTCCTTTGAAAGCAATCCTCCAGTGAAGCATTTTCAAATGAAGTTGGAATTTATTAGAAAATATCACAAATTCCTATCTATATTTTTACTATGCAATTATAGCATTCCCAAAGTTTTGAATTGAAAAGGGAGTAAGGAGTACATTGTTATTTTATCAGCCTTGGTTTTGAACAACATTAAGTCTATAACTATACCCTTCTTGTTTGAAACCACCACTTAATCTCTTAATTATTGTTGATTAATGTCTTATTAAAACAACTTCATATTTTCCGAAAATTCTGACAAAAATTTAAATTCTCAAAAGACACATTTAGATCTAACTTTTTTTTTTAAAATGTTATAAAGTGTTAGAATTTGAAAAGGAACATGTATGTTATTGTTCAACAATAAAGCAAAATTGATTATGAGAAAAATATATCTCATTTTATATATCTCATTAAGTATAACTCTAAAAGATGTGGACTTTTTAGTTCTCCATTCAATCATTTTTTCATCATCTCACATATTGAATGCTGCGTATTAACCTGATAAACCTAGGAACCGACTCATGGACTTAATTGGGTTTAATGATTTTTTTTTCAATTTTTTAACCCAGATATAAAATAGAAAAAAAAACCCAAAAAGAACCCAAGCACGAGAGTCTGTCTTTATTTTTTAAAAGGGCGAACAACATGAGTCAGTGACGCGTCGATGACAACAATAGACAAAACATCATCTACTTTTGTAGAATTCAGCACCCATAGGTCACCAGAAAAATAGGACCTTAATTTTTTTTGCTTAAAACCCCATTTTAAACCAAAACACATTTATAAACTTATAATTGGCATTATCACAGTTAGATTCACCTCCTTTAGCATGGAGAAGGAAAAAAACATTCTAAGTAAAACTACTATCATAAAAAAAAAAAATAAAAATAAAACCTATTGACCACTGATTTCAATCTTTTTTGGTAACTGAAATCTTTGTAAAACGATCACTTTCTATCTCAAAGCCGATATTTGAAACCGCTCGTTCTTTCCAACAAAAAAAAAAACTAAAAATAAAAAAAATGAATTTTTATTTCAAAATTAAATTTTGAACAACTAAACGGACCAATCACCTATAAACCTAAAAAGATGGGGAATAAAAATAATTATTTTATATAAAAAATTTAAAAAGCACAATTT